>NC_064812.1:79019945-79100008 GCF_023721935.1 Panthera uncia
GAAGGAAGGAAGGAAGGAGGAAGGAAGGAAGGAAGGAAGGAAGGAAGAGAAAGAAAAAAGAGAAAAAGAGAAAGAGAGGAGGAAAAGAAAGGAAAGGAAAAAGCAAAGTAAAGGAATTTAAAATCAGAGCCTCAAGGGGAGCCTGGGTGACTCAGTCAGTTAAGCATCTGACTTCAGCTCAGATCATGATCTCACAGTATGTGAGTTCCAGGCCTACATTGGGCTCTGTGTTGACAGTTCAGAACCTGGAGCCTGCTTCAGATTTGGTGTCTCCCTCTCTCTCTGTTCCTCCCCTGGTCATGCTCTGTCTCTCTCTCTCAAAAATAAATAAACATTAAAATCAGAGCCTCAATGAATGAATGCTGCAGGGAGCAAGTTATACAGAAACAATCCAGGCAAGTCATTTAAAAATAAGTGACAAAAAAAATGAATAAGAAAAAAGCAAAAGTCACAATCTCTAGGGTATATGACAAACTAAAGTAGCAACAATCTAGTATATAAAATAGAATGTAGAATTTCCAGTTTCCAGAAGATAAATAAATAAAATAAAACATACATAGAATCACAAAAGTATGACTCAAAGAAAGAAAGAAAGAAAGAAAGAAAGAAAGAAAGAAAGAAAAAAGTCAATAGAAACTTCCCTGAGAATTTTCAGCTATTGGACATACTAGACAAAGATTTCAAATCAGCTGATATAAATCTATCAGAAGAAGAAAAGGATACTATTAATTGAAAGTATGAATGGGCTGCCTGGGTGGCTCAGTCGGTTGAGCGGCCAACTTCAGCTCAGGTCATGATCTCACAGTCCATGAGTTCGAGCCCTGCGTCAGGCAGGCTCTGTGCTGACAGCTCAGAGTCTGGAGCCTGCTTTTGTTTCTGTGTCTCCCTCTCTCTTTGCCCCTCCCCCATATGCGCTTTCTCTCTGCCTTTCAAAACTGAATAAATGCTAAAAAAAATGAAAGTATGAAGGCAATGATTATTCAAAATATGACTATCAATAAAGAGACAATATTTAGAAAGACTCAAATGGAAATTCTAAAGTTTAAAAATACAATAATTGAAATGAAAATTTAATTTCCCCTCAGCTTCCAGGGGTTGCCTGGGGATACAGTAAATTTGAGTTGGCTGAATAAAGAATCAGTAAGCCTGAAGATAAATCAAAAGAAAATATCCAACTTAAAGAACAAAAACTATAAAGAATAAAATAGACTCAAGTCTCACAGGACTTCATCAAGCATAAACACATATGTGTAATAGGAGTTATAAAAACAGAGGAAAGGGGGGGGCAGAGAAATAATATGGTTGATAACTTTCCACATTTGAAAAAATATATTAACCTGCACATTCAAGTACTTCAATAAACTCCAAATAAGATAAACACAGAACATTCAAACCTAGCTATAACACAGTCCAACTGTTGAAAGACAAAGATCAAGAAACAAAATCTTGAAAACAGCAAGAAAAAAATAACTCATCACATACAAGGGAACCACAATACAATAAGTATCTTACTACTAATTAGAATGAATGGAGGCAAGAAGGTAGTGGAATGACATATTCAAACTATTGAATGAACATTAAAATGTCGCCCCAAAATTGTATATCAAACAAAATATCTCCCTTCCAAAATAAAGGCAAAGCAAAGATATTCCAAGATAAAGAAAAACATATGTTATTGCTAATACCTGCCCTACAAAAAGTACTGAAATAATTCTTTCAGGCTAAAAGGAAATGAAAGTAACTCAAATTCATACAAAAAAATAATGAGTAGTGATGAAGTTTATATATATATATATATATATATATATATATATATATATAGTTCATTATTTTTTTAGCTCTATCTAGATTCTTCAGTCTTTTCTTTTATATTTTGATTCCACAGGAAGATTTGCCTGAATTACTTAATCTATAACCAGAAGACATATTTTCTAATTATTGTATTTATTAGGATACAAATTTTTGCTTAAATCAATTTCACATAACACATTGCATTTTTAGGAACATGCATAAATGTGAGTGAGTCTTACGTATATGTGTGTATAGATACATTCAGGAAAATGTGTTCATGAATACCTTCTGGTCCAATGTTCTCCTTCAACTCTCTGTATTTCTGATTGCATAATATTATTTCCTAGGGAAGTTTAAATCACCAAAATTATCTTTGAAATCAGATTTATTTTTTTACCTTTTCACATTCAGAAACATTCATTATACCTTCATCAAAAATACAGAAAAGAATTATTCATGAATTGAGATAAAGAAGACAGAAAAGGGAATGCTATTAGTTAAACTGTTACATCAAGCAATTCTTTAACTCACATTTTTTGGATTACTAAACAAAGGTGAACACTAATGAAAATAAAGGGAATTACTTCTGAAGATATATGTCTAAGTCAAAGAAACAAATTGCAAACACTAGAAATTTATGTACCCTATTAGGCAAGGACATTTGAGGGCAAGATAACCTTTCAAAAATTTCTGAAATGATACCATGGCAGGATGTATTGTCAAATATGTGCACAACAATATCTCCCATCTGACACGTTCTTGCAATGTGATTATTGCCCTACTTCCCATGGACATGTGGGGCCTATGACTCTTCCCTTTTCAACTGGGTAGGATTTTGTGACATTTCATTAATAGAGTATGGTGGAGATAACACTGATTTCAGAGGCTGTGTCATAAAAAAGGCAATAATTCAAAGGGATGTATGAACTGCCATGTTTATTGCAGCATTATTTACAACAGCCAAATTACGGAAGCAGCACAAGTGTCCATCAATTGGTGAATGGATAGAGACGATGTGGTTTATAACGGAATACTGCTCTGTCATAAAAAGTGAGATCTTGCCATTTGCAATGACATGGATGTATCTAGAGAGCATTATGCTTAGTGAAATAAGCCCGTCAGAGAAAGACAGATACCGTATGATTCCACTCACATATGGAATTTAATAAATGAAACAAGTGAACAAACAGAAAAAAAAAAGAGAGACATACATCGAGAAACAGATTCTTAACTATAGAGAGCAAATTGATGGCTACCAGAGGGGAGGTAAGGGGGGTGGGGGGGAGATGGGTGAAACAGATGAAGATTAAGAGCACACTTACCACGCCGAGCACTGAGTAATGATGTATCGAATTGTGGAATCACTATAGTGTGCACCTGAAACTAATGTAACACTGTATGTTAACTATACTTGAATTGAAATTTAAAACTTAATAGAAATTTTAGAAAGACAGGCTGCCATAATAATTTGTTTTTTTTAATGTTTATTCATTTTTGAGAGAGAGACAGAGACAGAGAGCTAGCAGGAGAGGGGCAGGGACACAGAGGGAGACACAGAATGAGAAGCAGGCTCCAGGCTCTGAGCTGTTAGCACAGAGCCCGATGAGGGACTTGAACTCACAAACCGTGAAATCATGACTTGAGCCGAAGTCTGATGCTTAACTGACGAGCCCACCCAGGTGCTGCAATAATTTGGTTTTTATACTGTCTAATTTTCCTGACATTTTTCCTATGCTTTGTGGGTAAGATTTATAAAGAGTATAGGGACAGTTTGGTGCTATGATATCGTTTTGTGTTCATACTTGTACCCCTGCATCTGGCACAGTGGGGACAGAGAAAAGCAAGGAACACTCCATGATCTAAGATGTTGTGTATCTGGTTTACAATTGAATCTAACATAGTGCTCATAGTTGGCATTCAGTAAACTTTTGTTCGACAAATGCATGAGTCAATGAAAACAGTCATTTTAACAGAGTTCACTAGCCATGGCAGCAAAGTGATAATGAATCAGTGGCTAATTTTTATTGAGAATCTCCTAAGAGCTGGACACTAGTCTAAGAGATTTGCATGTCATTAATGTCTTTAAGCCTTATAGCCAAAATGACGGTGTTACAAATGATCTTCATTTTACAGATGGGAAAAAAAAAACAGAAATGAAGAGGCTAGTAAATTGTTGAAGTTTAAGAAGATAATGTTACAATAAAATTGTCATGATCCTTCTTTTGTCTTTGGACATTGAGAAAGGTTTTATAGAATTTTAGTCACACATATTTGTTTTACTTCCTCAACACCGATCCTTGAGACAGCTACACAAATGAATTTTATGATTTTCACAAAATTTCATACTTGTCCTTTTCACTGCAAGTGCAAAATACAATTTAGGCAAAGTATCATTTTCATGTATCCTCATATAGGAAACTGTGCAATTTTATCCTTATCTCATGCTTGATTAATGAGTATGAATTTTTAATATATAAACCGTCATACAAATACTACATTTGAGAGACTTATTCCTTATTTATCCTGAAAGAATTTACAGTTTATACCACTCTTAATATTAAGGAATGAAACATCCTTTCAGTTATCCAACATCAATGCCTAAATTGCAGTGCAAAAATTTAAATGGTAACATGTCCTGGATGTTATGTTTTCATTTAAATATTTATCTTATTGATTTTCCTTCCTGACATTTGATTCCAGTGCTTTAGGTTTGAGATTTATACTATTTTGGATGTCCTGGGTTAAATTAAAAATATCATTAAAATGAAATTAACGTATTTCTTTTACTTTTGAACGTGGCTGCTAGAAAATTTAAAACTGCGCATGTGGCTCACATATTTCAATGCTGCACTATGATGTATCTTGGTTTCTTCACTAAATGATTATTTATAAAGGCAGTAAGATTTAAAAGAGATTACCTAAGCGCCTATCTCACGGTATATGCCCAATAAATAAGCCCCTCTCTTTTTCCTCCAAAATAATAATAATGATAACCATGAGGAGGAGGAGGAAGAGGAGGATTTGGAGAAAAATAAGCATGGAAACACCAGCAGATCTTGAAAATTCTGCACATGAACAACTAGAACTTAAACTACTTGTTTTTTATAACAAGTTGCTACCACCTCAAACACATGCTCTAAACACAGAAGAACTAATGCCAGCAAGGTCTGGGGAAAAGGACGAGACCTTAGGAAAATTATTAACTCAACCTAAAAAATGAGATGAATATCCAAATACTACCTGGACTTTGTATTTGCAAATAAATAATTTTGTAAAAACTTTTCATATTTCTCTGTGCTGTAGCACCCTTAAATCTCTAACTTTGGCATTAAAGCCGTCAATGTGTGAACAGCTCCTAGGGGGAACAATTTTGATGTGACTTAAAATAATACCAGCCATGTTTTTGAAATTATGCTACTTCATTTCTCTAAGAGTTTAGAGAGTTCCAGTTCAAGATATATGCTATTTAACTTTCAAACAAATGCACATAAAACAACCTGGATTTCCATACTTTCTAAGAAATCGAATTTTCTTATCAGTTCTTACAGGTTGCCACGCTTGCTATGAGATTGATGCTTAAAGAATATGAAAAGGCCAAAGAATAAAGGCTTTTCATGTGTCTGGTGGCCATCTGTATGTCTTTGTTGGTGAAATATCTGTTCAGGTCCTTTGCCCATTTTTAATTGGATTATTTGGGTTTTTTTTAGTGTTGAGTTGTGTAAGTTGAGTGTTGTTATAGTGTAAGTTGTATAAGGTTAGTGTTGAGTTGTGTAAGGACATCTACTACTTATTGGATACATCATTTACAAATATCTTCTCCCATTCAGTAGCTTGCCTTTTTGTTTTCTTGATGGTTACCACAATGAGACGTTGCTTCATACCTGTCAGAATGGTTACAATTTTAAAAGTAAGAATGACGAGCATTGGCGAAAATGTGGGGAGAATATAAATTGGTGTAGCCACTGTGGAAAACAGTAGGGAGGTTCCTCAAAAAGTTAAGAATAGCATTTCCATGTGATCCAGTAATTCCACTACTGGGTATCTATCCAAAGAAAGTGAAAACACTAATTTGAAAAGATCTAGGTACCCCCATGTTTATGGCAGCATTATTTATTATAGCTATGCTATGAAAGCAACCCAATTAAATAATGGATAAAGAAGATGTGGTATATAAACACCATGGAATATTACTCAGCCATAGAAAAGAATGAAATCTTGTTATTTGTAACAACATAGATGGACTTAGTGGGTATAATGCTAAGTGAATACATCAGTCAGAGAAAGACAAACCCATATGATTTCATTCATATTGGAATTTAAGAAACAAAACAAATGAACAAACATACAACAAAAAAGATAAAAAAAGACAAACAGGTTCTTAAATACAGAGAACAAACAGATGGTTGCCAGAGGGGAGGTGGGTGGGGGGATGGGTGAAACAGACAAAGGGGATCAAGAGTACACTTATCTTGATGAGCCCGGAGACATCCATAAAATTATTGAATCATTATATTGTACACCTGAAACTAATATAACACTTGCATGTTAATTATATTGCAATTAAAAAAATGAACAAAACAAACAAAACAAAACAAGAAATAAATAAAGGCTTTGTGGAAAACAAATCTTCCCTGGAATTCTCGGAGCTCAAGCAAGACCTTAGCCTTCTCATGGAAATGAACACAACATAAAATAGGAAACGCTGGCCTTCAATTCCCCTAAGAACATTTTTCTCTTACATGAGGATTGGATGTGAAATCATTTGTCGAGTTTATTTCTCTGATCCAAAGGGTAATAAAACTTCTCTTATCTCCCTGAGATGGACAAATGGTCACAGCCCAGGCTAGGTCCCAGTTAGACACCAAAGTACCAGGAAGACTAGAAAAGGTTTCTTTCTAGAAATTTCCACTTCAAAGAAAGATGATGGCCTGAGGATTTGGAAACATCTCTAGGTTGTAAGGGTCCAGTTACATAGACCTACATGGCTCCTGTAGAGACTTTATTTACATCCCTAGGGGTTGGGGTTAGGACTCAGGACCATTATATTTCCCAGGGGAGACTTAAGAGGGGAGGGGATAGTTGTCTCATTCCTCTTTATTAGTAAAGAAAAATCATTTTCTTCACCCCTCACCTCCTGTTCATGAAGGAAAATTCCCCTGGGCTCTTATGATATGGGATAAAGATTAAGGCATGGGGAGAGGGGTCAACAAATTGTTATTTACTCTGAAGTAATAAGAAATCTGTCTTTGAAATAGAACTCTTCGTGTGAGCAGTCAAACTCATTTTCAAAATAATATTATACACCTCAGAGACTTCAATGCATGTCTTCTCAACCAATTCTTAAAACCTAATTCACAACTTTGTTTACTCTTTGTTGGCCACATAACCCTGTATTTATGCAAACTTTTATATTTTTGTACAACCTAAGAATTATTGGTCTCACAACCCCTGTAAAACTATTGCTGAATGTGACTGCATGCGAGGGTCGCATCAAAACCCAAAGCAAAAATAAGATAATTTGCACTGTTAGAGCGGCAAGCTCTCCTACTGGTTCTGTTTCCCTTTTTCACTGAATTACTGCATTGAGAGCTAGTGAAAAAACAATGTGGTTTATAAATCATTTACTTTCATCCTTTCATTGTTCATGCTGATTCCTTTGCCTGAACCACCCTCCTGCCCCATTTTTTAGCTGTTATAATATACCAGGATTCAGGTAAGTTTACTATTTGCATTCGCATACAAATACAATGCATAGAAACTCAGTACATGAAGTGTATTTATTTTCTCCATTTTAGAGATAAAGAAACTGAAGCATAGACAGACTACCTGCAAATATTTTATAGTAACGTGACAAACCCAGGCAACCTGATTCTGGAGACAAACTGTTAACTACTGTCTCACCAGGCAAAATCTCTCTCCTCCCCAACCCAAACCTCCTATCCTCCTGGAGAAGCCTCTCCTGATCCTCTAATCTGATGAAAATGCCTTTCCTCCACACCCCTGTGCACACGTCCATCCTACGCTAACACCTGCTCTAATCATCCTGTGATCTCTCGTGTACAGATGCACACATCCATTAATCATATGCTTAGTATAGCACACATGTGAGAGGAGTAAGTTGATCTCTGCTTTCTCAGAACTTATAATTTAACAAATACATAATAATCACTTACTTGAATAATTAATTAAGATTACCAGATCACTCTGAAAGAAAACCACAGGACACAAGGAACAGGAGGAGTGAACCCAGTAAGAAGCATCAGGAGTAACAGGGCACATGCTATTTCACCTCTCATTCCTCATGAGAATTAGGATCTACTTCCTCCAGGAAATCTTTTAAATGAGACCTGAGAAAAGAAGCTAACCGTTGGAAAGAAGCTAGGAGTGTCCTCCCGAGGCAGGATTAGCTGTTGATGTGAAGGAACATAAGGGTAAACTTTGCGATGAAAAGGAATGGAAACAATGGCCATGTCAGGAGCACCCTGACTTGGGGAGTGATATTCATGAGCACGTGGAAAGCTGGCCAACGAGTAGGGGATTCTGGTCCTTGGTAGGGATGTTTTAGCTTTTGCACACGACAGTAACATAAAGGCTATGTCTTCTTCCCTCCCCAACCCTAATCCGTTACCCGGTTTTGACAACAAAAGCAATATTTACATTCACTTTCTCATGGTGCAGGAGGGTGTCCACACATAACAGACACTTGGCTTTTGACTAAATGGCTATTGGCAACAAGCCAGGTGTATCAACCAACTCCCTTCCCACAGCGCTGTGCTCCTGCTACTACACCACTCCTAAGCTCACTAATGTGTGGTTCCAAAGTTTCTCATTCAATTCCCGTAGTTAATTGAATGAAATATCTGCATCTATGAAGTAGAAGACCATAAACTGGTACTGGCCATCACCACGTGTTCTGAGCTCTGCCAAGCACTAATGATTCGCCATAAATAACAGTGGACGTGGCTCTTAAGGAACCCAGAGTCAGGTTAATGAACAATGAATCTCTAGATGGATTTATGGGATATGTGGGGCATACATTTAGGCAGGACTTCTTGTGCTCACCGTTTAAGAGCCAGAGTTGTCTATGTTTTCAAATATGATGTGAAGTCCGACGAATAAAGTTTGTTTTAATTGCCACCTGTAGCCCACGCTTTCCATTACTAGCATTTGCTCCTTTAATTAGGATGTGAGAGATAGTGCTGCTGTGCTTGGGTCCGGAGGAGCACAAACTAAATGCTAAATAACTTCATATCGTAAAATCTTCCTAAACAAATTTTCCCAGTTTGGGATCCTATTAATGGGACATGTGCATACTCAAACGCCATAGGATCTACATGCTTGAGATGCAATTTGTATATTGAGAGTTTCTGTGTTAATAACCAGGAACTGAAATCTCTAGAATGGATTTAGACTCAACAGGGGAACGTTTGTCTAAAGATATTAACATCTGTAGTGGTTTATTTTCTATGCAGGGTACACGGGGATTCTTGCAGTTTCTAAATTTTCTTTAAATTGCCATTTGAAGAGCCAAGCAAAGACTGTAGCAATTAAAGAACATCGGCAGAATGAGAATAATTAACCTTCTGAAAGTTATTTGCACCCATACTCACTGGCAGTGATGTTTTCTCCCTTTCATCTATCACAAAAGAAGAGTCTGTGGTTTGATAAGGCACATGACTCAGATCAAGCTATCTGTGCTGACAGCCGGGAAACCACTTCTCAGCTAAAACTGCAAACCCACAGGTTTGCTAGGTGGCTCAGTTGGTTAAGCGACCGACGTCAGGTCAGATTATGATCTCAAGGTTTGTGAGTTCGAGCCCCGTGTCGGGCTCTGTGCTGACAGCTCCGAACCTGGATCCCGCTTTGGATTCTGTCTCTCTCTCTCTGCCCCAACTAATGCTCTGTCTCAAAAAATAAATAAAAATATTTTTAAAAAATTTTTAAACTGCAAATCCTGTCAATGACCCACTGGTTCGAAGCAGAATTTTTATTGCAAAGAGATCATTCACCTATTTCATTAAATGAAAAAAAATCTTTCGAGGTAAACTATAAACACTACATACACATATAGTGAGTGTGCTACTATAGTATAGTCCATATATAATAAAAAATGCATATGGGGTCTTTTGAATGAGCAGGAGTATGGGAATCTTATGAGCACTTGAAATGGAGGTGGAAAGTACACATCATTTCCACAGCTCAACTGCCTACCAATGTTCACATTATTGGTACTCCTTTCTTTCTTTTTTTAATGTTTATTTATTTTTGAGACAGAGAAAGACAGAGCATGAACGGGGGGAGGGTCAGAGAGAGGAAGACACAGAATCCAAAGCAGGCTCCAGGCTCGGAGCTGTCAGCACAGAGCCCGACATGGGGCTCGAACTCTCGGACGGCGAGATGGTGACCTGAGCCGAAGTCAGACGCTTAACGACTGTGCCACCCAGGCGCCCCTACTGGTACTTATTTCTATCACAGGACCGGGATCACCACGATTAGAAAAATGTGTATTATGACTTAGTATTTAAATTACAGCCTTAAAAATGAACTTTATTTCTAGGTTTGATTTTACTGCCTTTGCTTTTTTCTTTAAATTTTCAAAATGTCTTGGAAGTGGAGGTGCCTGGGGGCTCATTTTGTTAAGGGTCCAACTTCAGCTCAGGTCATGATCTCACAGTTTGTGAGTTCGAGCCCCGCATCGGGCTCTGTGCTGACAGCTCAGAGCTTAGAACCTGCTTCGGATTCTTTGTCTCCCTCTCTCTCTGACTCTCCCCTGCTGTGTCTCTCTCTCTCTTTCTCTCTCTCTCAAAAAAAAAATAACAATACAAAATTTATTTAGCAAATAATACAATTTTTTAAAACGTCTTTGAAGTAGATGCTGTCTCAAATTGTTTCTTTCTCAGAATCTAGAACCTCCATGTTCCCATCACCTGTAAAAAGATGATTTTTATAAAAATACTCTACCTATCTGACTACTTTGATCTCATCGGCACCTGGCTTCTGAGGGAAGGGATGTGATTATCTCCGTGGAAAGAATGATTTCGTGCCCACTGCCCAGCTCGGGGGAAAGGAGGCTCTTGGCACGACAGCCCACACCTGAACGCTGACGTGTGTTTCAGCCCTACTGGCCTCGTCCCCGATTTATGCTGTGCTGTTCGTTTGCAAACGTAGGGGAGAAACAGATTGCTGTGATGCTTAATTTTGTGTGCCACCTGGGCCATGGTGCTCAGATAGGTGGTGAAACACTATTCTTGATGTTTCTGTGAAAGCGTTTTGGATGACATTAACATGTTTTGATGTTTTTTACTCATTTTTGAGGGCGAGTGTGTGAGCAGGGGAGGGACAGAGAGAGAAGGGGACAGTAGCATGCCCGACGCGGGGCTCAAACTCACAAACTGTGAGATCATGATCTGGGATTTCTAGCCTCCAGAACTGTGAGAAAAGCCAGGTTTTTTGTTTGCTTGTTTAAGCCACTCAGTCTGTGGTACTTTGTCACTTTAGCAAACTAATACACTGACAAAACGTTCTGTTCTAAAGTCTGCATATTAGACTCTCACACATAAGATGTTCTAAGGAGCAAATGGGTGTGAACACATGCTAGGACCTCACAGATTCAACGCCTTGAAGACGGGCTCCTGTATCTTGGTGTTTTTTTGCTTTTGGTTTTGTTTTTGATTTCTCTGGCCAGAATCCCCTGGGGTTTATCTCTGTCTCTCCTTTTCCATCTCTCTTGCTCTCTATCTCTTTCCAATGCCATTGGATATGGCTTTTTCTCCAGGACTTCTTGCTTCCCCCCATTCTATGTACTCATAGAGCAAGTTCATTTATTCTTTTGGCTTTAATTGCCACCCGTGGGTTGTAGGTGGCTAAAACTTAGAATATGTGCATCCCAGTTGTGTCGCCGAATATCAGAACACCCACCTGCCAAGAAGCACATCAAACTTGCGATGTCTCTCCGGATGGCCAACAGGCACATGAAAAGATGCTTAATGTCGCTCCTCATCAGGGAAATACAAATCAAAACCACACTCAGATATCACCTTATGCCAGTCAGAGTGGCCAAAATGAACAAATCAGGAGACTATAGATGCTGGAGAGGATGCGGAGAAACGGGAACCCTCTTGCACTGTTGGTGGGAATGCAAATTGGTTCAGCCACTCTGGAAAACAGTGTGAAGGTTCCTCAAAAAATTAAAAATAGATCTACCCTATGACCCAGCAATAGCACTGCTAGGAATTTACCCAAGGGATACAGGAGTACTGATGCATAGGGGCACTTGTACCCCAATGTTTATAGCAGCACTCTCAACAATAGCCAAATTATGGAAAGAGCCTAAATGTCCATCAACTGATGAACGGATTAAAAAATTGTGGTTTATACACACAATGGAGTACTACGTGGCAATGAGAAAGAATGAAATATGGCCCTTGTAGCAACATGGATGGAACTGGGGAGTGTTATGCTAAGTGAAATAAGCCATACAGAGAAAGACAGATACCATATGGTTTCACTCTTATGTGGATCCTGAGAAACTTAACAGAAACCCATGGGGGAGGGGAAGGAAAAAAAAAAAAGAGGTTAGAGTGGAAGACAGCTAAAGCATAAGAGACTCTTAAAAACTGAGAACAAACTGAGGGTTGATGGGGGGGGGGGGGGGATGGGGGGTGGGTGATGGGTATTGAGGAGGGCACCTTTTGGGATGAGCACTGGGTGTTGTATGGAAACCAATTTGACAATAAACTTCATATACTGAAAAAAAAAAAAAAAAACCTTGTGATGTCTCTTCCATCTACGAGTGGTTGATGTCTAAATCGATGTCAACTCTTCCCCCAAGTACTCAAACCAGCCACATGTCCCGGGTCTTCTAATGTCCTTCTAAACACCTTCGCTTCTCTCTCTCCACAATCACCATCTGGGCCCAAGATCCGCCACCTCTCACCTGCACTCTTGTGAATCTCTCGAAGACTCATTCGTTCCACCCCTTCTCTTTACCTCTCTAACGAGTCTTCACAATTCATTGGGTGGATTTTGAGTAATTACCAGTGAAAGATTCTTCAGTCGCTCTCCAGTACCACGGCTCCTCAGCCTCACGTCAACTCGGAACCTGCGTTCTCCCTTCCTGCTGCTCAGATCATGTCACACTCTCCCTTCCTTCTAGAGTTCACTCAGCCTGGGCTATCCTGTCTTCAAATGGGCCCTGTTCTCAACTACAACTATTATATGTCACATCAGCCTGCTGTCTCCCTTCTGCTTTCCTAATGGGGAACCATTGACCCTCACTCTCTGACCCTCAGCTCCTCTGTTGTCAACATGACTCCCTGGATGATATCAACCGTCTCCACAGTTTTAGGTGTCAACTACATTCACAGGCGTCTCCCACATTTGCACCTCTAGGATCACCTTCTCTCATGAATTCGGAACTCAGGCCAACCGCCTCTTTCAATTACGCATGTGAGAGGCATTTCAAACTGAGTATTTGAAACAACACAAAACTTCCCCCATTCTGCTTTCTACCATGAACCTTTCTCCACTTCAGTAAATGTCTCTACCATCGGCCAATCTAAAACACTAGGGGTCATCTTGATGCCTCCCTTTCTCTCACTTCCCAGATCCAAACTATGAATAAATCTTATCTTCTCTGTCTTCAAAGTGATCCTAACTATGTCTTCAGTTCAACTGTATTCCTAACACCCTGGTCTAGCACATAAGCAACTATCATTTGGATTATTCTATCGTTCTCCTAACTGATCTCTCTAATTCCATTCTTCCATTTTTATAGCCAATTCTCCATGCAACAACCACAGTAATGTAAAATAAAAAAACAAACACACAAAAAAACAGCCATTCTGTCATACTACGTCTTGCCCAAAACTTGCATTGCCTCTCCATTACATACACAGTAAAATCCCAAGTTTTTAGCCCAATCTAGAAGGTCTTCCACAATCTGGCTCTGCAGTTTCGGCAATGTCATTTCTACTACTCCATTTCCCATTTGTTATATCATTGGCCCTCAAAACACAAGGTGAGCTTTCTACTGCATGATCGATCTGTGTGAAAGCTTTTCCTTCTGCCTGGTAAAGTTTCCCCCCAAATATTGGCATAGCTTGCTCCCCTGCTGGATTCGGGTCCCTGCTCAGATCACATGGCTCAGAGAGGTCTTCCCTGACCACAGTTTTAAAAATAGTACCCTTCATATTCTCTCCTCTGCTCTGTTTTTCCTTCATAGCCCAGGACTTTCATTATATATTTATATGTACATCTGTCTCTCTATCTCTAGTCAGTAAGACACCTGAGGAGAGATACTTGGCCCTTTTGTTCTCTGCCAAAACCTCAGGGTCTTGAGCCGTGCATTGCAAACGCTCACTAGTTATTACCTGAATAAAGAGCACGCATGCAGAAATGAATAAAGAGGTGAATGAATCGGTAACTACCTATTACCTATTCTCAAGGGGAACAAATAAGAATAGGCAAATATGTAAACAAATACAGGCAATGGAGTCATATACATACTATACATGGTTATATTTAGGGACAAGGGACGTTAGAACGTGAAAGAACTTTACATATCTTTAAAAGGTTCAACCCTGAAATTTCTGGACATTAAAGATCGCACAGGTAGCCGGTAACATTTCTATAGTCCCAGTAATCCAAACAGTGCTGTTTTCTTGCAGTGGCCCTACCTTATATGGAAAACACAACAGTGAACACTGGTATAAGTTACCCTACAATTCTTTCAATTCAAAAGAAGGAAAAAATCCTCTCTCAAGGACCATTTGGCATTTGAAATGGCATTCTGAAATCCGAGTTAGGGAACTTTCGATAGAGCTGTGATAAATAGAGATAAATAACATAATAACTCACAAGTCCCATTAGATGGTTTGTTTCTCAGAGGAGTTCCAAATGCCTAAAATAAGCAGGATTTGGATAAACCTTGGCACAGGAGAGGTTCGAGGGACATGAGGCCGGGGGATGTGTCAGAAAACTTCCGCAGCCTCATATGAGGTAGAGAGTTGCCCTTTCTGAGAGGTCAAAGTGAACCCCAGACCCTGAGGGGCACTGCTCTCGCTGAAAGATCTGAAAAATCCTATAAGTGTGAAGGGACCTTAATCACACTACCTGGACACACACTCTACAGGGCTAATGTTCATGGTCATCTAAATTTTGTGAGTACATTTTGAAGAACTCCAAAGGCACCAGCTCTATATGCCATGCATTCCCTTGCTATGAAAGGGAAGAAGTATAGGGATCCCAAGGAAAGGTGAATGCTCAGCCAACTCCACCAGTTGTTTTTCTGGTACCCATTCTGACTGTAATCACAATAACCTATTTGCTTTTCCTTTCAGTCAATATTCATTCAACAACTATTCGTTATTCTGCTATCAGAGTCACTGAGAATATAGCAAAGAAAAAAAACAGACAAAGCTTCCCATCAGGTATAGTTTACATTCTAGTTTGAAATTTCTTTAAGTCCAAATAAATAAATATCAAAGAACTTCAGGGGTGTCGAGTGATGCCACGATGTATGGAAACTATTTAATGGCGCAAAATAATGTCTCGCCATAACTGAGAGAGAAGAAAGAGGAAACACATCAACTTTAGCCGGTGACGGCACATTTGCACTTTCCGAGGCTGTTATGTTTTATTGCACTGCAGAAGAGTCGTGGGCACTGGAGCATTCATGAATTGGAGATTTGTACATGCTATTCGATGATTACTTAGGGGACAGTGCTGTAGGATTCAGTAAACTTGATGTATTATCTATTTAAGACACGGTTTTACCTGGATCCCCATAAACATAACAACACATGAGTAGGTTTTATGTCATTTTATTTCCCACATCCTGTAGGACAAAAGACTGCAAAATTTATATAGGCATCATCTAGAGGGGCTTATTATATTCTAATTGTAATTATCATAAGTCTAAAGGTTGACATTTACCATTTTACTTTTCTCAAAAAAATTCTTCCAAAGCAAAATTTAGAACAAACAGCACCAGAATCAAAGTCCTATTTTTCAGTCGGTCACATTTTTGAACTTTATATTTTCCTATCAAATACATTGAACCTTAGGACACAGCCCTGCTCCTTTGACAAGAAAAGGGTAAAATCGCCATGCTTAATTTACAAAGAAGAGACACTACGAATTGATGTTCGCAACCTGTAACATGTGATACTTGGATGGTAATTGAAAGGTAAATTATCCCCTTTGGAGTAAGACTAAAGTGTTACGTACATTAACTTCTGAAATGACAAAAAATAGCCTTATATTTCCATGTCATTTAATGGTATAACTTCAAATCATTATGTCTTTCCTAACCTTTATCCTCCAGAGGACCTAAAACATGTTTTACAACTACAGCATAACTTATCACTTAAGATCTTCAATGTTTCTGAACTCGTGAGTTCCCAGACAGTTGTGTTTGTCTTGAAATGAGCAGCTTAATTCAGTGAGCACGTACTGTGTGCAAATGCAAAGTGTTTGGTTTGTGAGGGAAAAAGTACCAACATGGATATGCTTCGCTCTCAAAGGCAATATAAAGAAGTAGAATTCCCCATTTCAGAAAATATGTCTGTAATTATGGGGAAATAAATAGTGTATGCCACTGATATCCTAACATAATTAAACCAATTAAATCAATAAATCAATAGCATACCATTTAGACCTACAGAAAATATTTTTTTTTATTACTTGACTGAGTTATTTTTCTCTTTTTCTAAACAAATCAAAAGATGAGGGGCTTTGTATTTAGATAATATAAAAAATCTAGACGTATGCAACCTTAGTCTTTTTGAGAAATTCAAATTGCTACTCTTTAGGAAAAGAAGGGGGACACCTGGGTGGCTCAGTTGGTTGAGCATCTGCCTCTTGATTTCATGTCAGGTCATGATCCTAGGGTCAGGGGATCGAGCCCTGCCTGACCCTCTGCACGGAGCATGGAGGCTGCTTGAGATTTCTCTCTTTCCCTCTGTCCCTCTCCCCCACTCACTCTCTCTCTCTTTCTGTCTCTGTGTCTCTCTAAAATAAATTTTAAAAATAAAAAAAAAGAAAAGAAAGAATGTTTATTCAGAACTTAGAACACATACTTCATTCATTAATGTCATTCCATTCTGTCTTACTATATAACTGGAACTCATCTAAATACTAGAAAGAAAAAATATAAACAAGAACATCCTGTTATTTTCCTAAAGGGGTTTACGGTTCTGGAAGGTCCATAATGTAAACGCCATACTTGGAGAGGAGCAAAGGAGAAAGTGGAGAATAGGCAAGGAGTTGGAAAAGGCATCATAGTGATGAAATGCACAATGAGACTGGCAGTCTAAGAAACAAAGGGGAGACAGGTGGACCCAGAGGAGTAAGACAGAACACGGCAGATATTGGGAACGCAAATGAGCATAATCAAAGTTGTGTGAAATAATTTTTGAATTTGCTGAAGAATGTTGTTGCTGAAGGCCAGAAGCAGGCAATTAGAGATAAAGGATTAGTGGGAAGAGGAGGGACTTTTAAATGCTTTGATAGAGTCTGGACTCACGTTACAGTAGTAGGAAGTTAGCTAAGTGTTTAAGCAGGAAAATATCTTGCTCAGGAATATGTTTTAAGAATAACATTCAAGCAATGTAGAAGATGGGTCAGAGGGTGATGATTCTGGAAGCAGGAAGACAAGTTAGGTAGGAAATGAAGAATCTGTAAACTTGGACAGAGGCAGAAAGGAGGGAACTGACCACAGATCTGTAATCAAGGTCATGGCTAAAGGACTTTGGCATTGTTTTGTGTGTGGAGATAGGCAACGGTAGACTGAGGGCACCTTGGTCCTTGTAGGAAAAGTGAGCCCAAGCCAGTCCTCTGGGCGAGGTGCCATTCTGCAGTGGGTTGTGGGCACTACTGCACAAAAGGGGGAGATAGAATGAGTTTACCTTTCCAACTGTTTGGTGGAGTACCTTCATCCACGAAGACATAAAAAATGGGAGAAAAACAACAATAAGAAAAATACAACAACGGTAGAGTCCCATATGGTATCTTTCATCAGGAAGTGGAGAGTAGGCCTGGATTTTGAGAGAGAGACTTTAATCTGACACATGTTTGAGACAGTAAGTATGGAAGTGGTGACTTAGGGAAGGAAAGGACCAAGATAAAAGGAAAACCGATGTTTCAAAAGAAGTCAGAGGAAGAAACACACGCAAATATAACTGGAAAAGGAGTTCGGTAGATTAGAACATGGTAAGGATAGAATAAGCCAATTGATGAGAAAAGAGAAGAGACTTTTTAGACAGAAAGAATCATTGTGTTAAATGTTTGTGTGGGGTGGGATGCAATTAGCTCTGAAAACAGGTGATTGGATTTGGTAATGCAGAAATCGTTGATGACATAACTCAGAGCTATTACAGCTGAGTGAAGGGGGAGAAGCTTATAGTATAGCTTGAAAAATAAACTTGTGGTTCCTTACTAAAATAATGGGTTAAAGTTGCATTACAAGCTTTCTTCATCAGTTATGAAATTAACAAAAATTTATTACAAACAGAAACAAAGTCCCCAGTCCAACCCAGATGTCAGAATTAACAGAATATAATTAACAGTAGAAATTAATTAAAAAGGGAAAAATAAATTGGGGGACTAAGCAGACACCCAGCTCAGCTCAGATCTTAACACTTCCTCCACAACCTTGAAGAGATATAGGTATATGGTAACAATATGGAGAATTCCCCCTAATACTCCTAATCTCAAGAGAATAAAATTGGCAGCTACCATCATATTTTCTTATGTTTTATGGAAGCATAAAGGAGGTTACTGGTGGAGAGAAATGGGTGAATTAGGGATGAAAAATCACAAGAACAACTATAAAAGTGAAGGTTCTTGTAACAAACACAGAAATTAAGCAAAGAACGAAAATCAAAACTCAAGGGATTTGTCACACGTAAGTAGACACATCCCCCAAATAGGTTTAAAAAAATACTACTGGAGAACACTTTAAAAATACAATACCAGAAGGAAAGTAGAAATCTGTCATTCTAGCAAAGACAGTGCACTTTTATGTGGCCACTTCGACTCAGATCCCTCCGTTCTCTACACGCAGCTGTCCCCACCCCAATCATTCATTCAAAGTGTGTAAAATGAAATAGACAGAAAGAGCACAGCATAGGCTTTCAAGTACGAGTCAGAAAGAGGAATAGGAAGTCACGCATAGAGTGGGAAAAGAACTGAGAAATCTGTCATGCTGGATCAGAACAAAAGAAATGACTGAACAGAAGGGCTCAAAGGGAAGTTAAAGAGCATGGCAATTATGCCAACATAGTATTAAAGTAGAAGACCAATAGAATATAAGAAACATGCTATTAGTGAGACAAATGAACATAATAGGATTGAAGATACTGAGAGAAATTGTTCACACTTGTTTCATGCTGTCATAATTATTTTATTCAATATCAGGCTAGTGAGCACTTTAATTCAATATAATAAGAGCTTAAAAGTGAGCAAATAAAAAAAAATAGAATGAAATGAAAACAGAACTTGCCAATTTCAAGGAATACACAGAGGTTCAAAATAACATTTCAAAGCAAGTAAGCACTATTAAAAATGAGAAGCATAGTAAATAAATAAATAAATAAATAAATAAATAAATTTTCATTCCTAATATAAGGAAAAGACTTGTAAAACTCAGAGCGAATGCAAGTGAAAAATATAAAGCAATTAGATAAGTGAAAGCAGACAAAGACTTTTAACCTAAGGATAATTATTGTGACTGAAGTACATTACTTCCAACTTGTAAGAGATGTATTAAAATATATAATGAACAAAAATGTTACTATGAGATATCTATAGAACCTGCAGATAATGTTCCTGAGGTAGACGTACATGTGCGTGTGTATGTGTGTGTGTGTATGCGTGTATACTGAGAAATACCCGTTAAACTATTTAGGAACAAAGAAGGATTCTACAAAGTCAAACTGGCATCATACATGTGCACAGAAAAAACACAAATGCAGTGGATAAGGAATTACAGAATTCTGATTAAAAGAATGTGCGGGGGCGCCTGGGTGGCTCAGTCGGTTGGGCGTCCGACTTCGGCTCAGGTCAGGATCTCGCGGTCCGTGAGTTCGAGCCCCGCGTCGGGCTCTGTGCTGACAGCTCAGAGCCTGGAGCCTGTTTCAGATTCTGTGTCTCCCTCTCTCTGACCTTCCCCCATTCATGCTCTGTCTCTCTCTCTGTCTCAAAAATGAATAAATGTTAAAAAAAAAAAAATTAAAAAATAAAAAAATAAAAAATAAAATAAAAGAATGTGCGGACTCAGAAAAATGTTAGCAAATCAAATTCAACAATTCATTTAAAGAATAATAAAGCATAACCAACGTTGCGAAATGGGATTTATTCCAGATATGAAAGCGCCTTAAAATTTCAAAAACAAATTAATAGAATCCATCATATCAACACACTAAAGAAGAATAAACAAATGATTCTATTAATAGATTCAGAAATAACAGTGAACAAAACACTGCACCCATTCATGATAAAAATTCTCAGCAAGTTAAAAACAAAAGACACCTTCCTTTACTTCGTTTAAAAATCTATGAAAACCCTACAGCTAATATCATATTTCATAGTGAGAAGCTAAAAGTTTTCCTCTAAGATCAGGAACAAAGCAAGGATGTCTCCTCTCACCACTCTTATTCAACATTGCAGAGGAAGTCCTACTTATGCAATAAGACAGGAAAAAGTAAATAAAAATTAATACAGATGGAGAAATAAGAAATGATCATATCTGCGTATAACTAACATAATTATCTACGTAGAAAGCCCCAGCCATACGAAAAAAAATTCCTGGAACTAATAAGTGATTACAATTAAGTTCATGAGATATAAGGTTAATAAGCAAAAGTCAATAATTTATAATATACCAGGAATGGACAATTGTAGTTTGACATTATAAACAAAATACCATTTACATCAGCAACAAAAAAGTGAAATACTTAAGTTATAAACCTAACAAATGTAAGATCGAAATGAGAAAAATGACAAAAATCTAAGGAAATAAATTTATTTTAAAAAATCTGAAGTGATGGTGAGTTGTTCCTTGTGCGTGGAAAGGAAGACACAATACATGTTAAGATGTTACTTCTTCCCGACACGGTCTACAGATTCAACGCAATTCCAATTGCGCTTCCAGCAGGTAATTGTGTGGATATCGACAGGCACATCCTGAAGAATATTTGGAAAGGCAAAGAATCAAATAGCCAACACAATACAAAGAAGAACAAAACCGGAGAACTCAAATGACCAGACTTTAAAAACTTTATAGAACTACAGCAATCAAGAGCGTGTGGTACTAGGGAGAAAATAGACAGACACGTGGATCAACGGAGCAGAACAGGCAACCCAGAAATGGATCCATACGATACAAGCAACGGAGTTTGTACAAAACAGGACACATAATTCAATGGAGACAGACAGTCTTTCCAACAAAAGATGCTAGAGCAATTGGACGTATGCAAAAACATGAATGTAGATATACTTTTATACCTTTCATACAATTAACTCAAAGTGGATTATGGACCTAAATGTAAAATATGAATCTAGAAAACTCTGAGAAGAAAATATAAGAGAAAATCCAGTTGAACTCAGATTTGGCAGAGTGTTTATATACCATATCAAGAGCAAGATACATGAAAGTGAAAAGTGGTAAGTTGAACTTCATTAAAATTAAAAAAGTTCCAGATATGTAAAATATACTGTTAAAGAAATGAAAAAAATAAGCCACACAGGAGAAAGACAAACCAAAGGAAAGATAATACTTACAAAACACCTATCTTATAAAATACTTGTATCCAAAACATACAAAACTCCTTAAATTCAGCAATAAGAAACTAAGAATGCAATTAAAACAGGGACAAAAGCTTTAACAAGTGCCTCACCAAAAAAGATGTAGAGAAGAGAAAGAACAAATAAGAGAAATGCAAATACTCTCAACAAAGTTTTTCACTAGGCAATTACAAATTAAAACAACAACCAGATACTATCACACACTTATTAGAAGGCCCAAAATACAAACAAAACAAAACAAAACAAAACAAAAACATAAAACCTGACAAGACAATTTGACAGTTACTTACTAAGTCTAACTTAGTCTCACCATATGATACAGCAATTAATCCATTTGAATTGAAAACTTATGTTTATGCAAAACATTGCACACAAATATTTAAAGCATGTTTTCCAGAAACAGGCAGTTTTTTTTATTCATAATTGCCAGAAATAGGAGGCAACATGTCCTTTGATATATGAAGGGAGAAACAAATATGGTATGTCAATACAATGCAATATTATCCACTAATTTAAATATAATCAATAAAGTCATGAAAAGACCTGGAAGAATCTTAAATGCACATCACTAAGTGAAAGAAGCCAGTGTGCAAAAGGTACACATTGTGTGATCCAATTACATGACATTCTAGAAAAGACAAATCTATACAGATGGGAAGGATATCAGAGGTCTTCAGGGATTTGTTGAGTTACCAATGGATGAAGCACAAGGGATATTTTAGGGCAGCAGAATTACTCTTTATGACACAGTAATGATGGATATATCAGTCTAAGCATTCATCAAAATTCATAGAACTGTAGAGCATTTCCCCACGTTAGAAAAACTGTGACATTAAGGGCACAGCCTTCCAGGTTGTAAAGTCTACCAAAGACTTGTGGTCCCAACTGCAAGAAATTAGGGTCCACATATCAAGTTTGGGGACACAGTTTCCACATAAGACCACTCTCATTGGTGACACCAACTACATTTGGGATTTCTAAAATGAGCTTCAGTGTCAAAAATTGCTAAGAAATTGCATATACCTCACTAAAACCTGTTATATTTATAAAGAGACTTATTACAGAGAAAGGATACATGAAAATCAGCCAAAGGAAGAGATACATACAGCAAACTCTAGGAAGTTCAAAATATAAATTTGCATTGTCTTCAGAATATGGTTTTCTCCCAGTATCAATGTGTAACAGATAGCATGGAGTATTGCCACTCTGGGCCTCTCACCCATGCTTCAGTATCCACAGGCTTCACTACCTAAGCGTTTTCGGTCAATCGATTGCATACATGGCTGAGCCCAGTTGCTAGGCTGACTGATAATAATCGTGTTACCCAAAGCACATAATAAATCATCTGTTGGGCTTTCTAGCACTTCCCATCCTAAGAACATCGAGTGTAGCCAGGTGTCCTGAGTCAACTCCTTAGCATAAACTATCAGCTGTGCTCAAAGAGGAAGTTCGCCATAATTAACAAAGATATCCCTATCATTCAGGATATCTCAAGGGTTTAGAAGTTCCCTTCCAGAAGACTGGACAAAGGCCAGACCCCTCACTGAGCGAGGCCACATTCTCTATTAACAAACAAAAAGAGTGAACTTTAATGTATGAAAATGTCTTAAAAATCATTTAAGTGGTCAAGAGAAACCAAGATGAAATTCAAAATGTGGCAATGATGTCACTGAGGGTTGTGGGAAAATGCTTGCAGGTTTAAGTAACTTTGGATGTCAGTGGAGTCTCCTAAACTAGAAGTTTAAGAGGCAAAAGAATCTGTATATAAAAAGTGTGGTCTAATCATTAATGTTTTTCCCAAGGGACAGTGCTTAACAATTCTGATACTGCCATGAACGTATACCAAAACTGATTAATTTAAAAAATGGAGAATGGTGGGAGATAGATCTCACTCTGGGAGGGGAATTGTACACATAACAAGGGGAGTTGAGGCTACAAAAATTCATGTAGTAATGGAATAGACATAGAGACATCAGTAAGATCTCATTTAGCTCTATATAGATACAGATATGTGAGTGTATATAAATACAATTTCTTTCTCCGTGAGCTGAAAAGACCAAAGGAAATGACCTCTAGTAGCCATGAACAGATTTAGTGTTCAGACCTTGTTTTCTAATACCATTCTGCAATATGATAAACCAGGGATCCTTGGAGAAATGGCTGATTTTAGGATTAGGAAAAGAAATATACAAGATGAGACCAGAGGATCTATGGAGTAAAGTAAGAAGGGCTAGACACACACACACACACACACACACACACACACACACACACACACACTGATGGAGGGATGCCAAAGGGACACAGGAGTCAACTAAAAGAGTTCCCAATGGTCAACACTGGAACAATTTGAGCAATGAAGTAACAAATCAGTAATATATTATAACCCATCAATAGTGAAAAGTCATGTTGATAATATGTGTGTTAGACAGGATGTGATGAAAAAGCATTTTGCCTATGTGGTCTTCTTCCCAGAAACCTATACTCTCATACTCTTCATGAGCAAAACACCAAACAAATTCCAGTAGAGAGGCATTTTACTAAATTCCTGACTAGTACTCCTGAAACTTTCAAGGTCATCATACAGAAGGAGTGTCTGTGAAACTGTCCCAGCCAAGAAGACCTTAAGAGACATGAATATATGCCATTTGGTATCCTCGAGAGGATCATGGAACAGAACAGGGCATTAGGTTAAAATTAAGAAAATCTAAATAACTACGGACTCTACTTAATACTGATGTATCAATATTAATTCATTAATTCTAACAAGGGCACGATGCTAATGTGCTGTTAGTAACAGGGGATACCATGTTCAGGGGCACATTGGAAGACCATGTTGTATTTTAAGTTTTTCTAAGTTGGAAACTCTCCTAAAAACCAAGTTCATTAAATATATATATATATGCCACCCATATTACCATACATGCACATCAAGGAAACTACAAACTTTCTCAACCAGAAAATACAATAATCATGTGACCTTCTTGAAGAAACTTCTTGGCAATTGAAAATCTTCAATTTAGATTTGAGTGATAATAAACTTCTCAGGAATGAAAAATCAGGTTAAGACAGTAAAAATGGTGGGCACTGAACTCATAAGAACAGAGACACTATTATGAAAAAACTTTGGAACTTGTGATGACAGAACAAAATGTGAATTGACATAAAATCGTTCATAACTTATATGAAAAAACTTATATTCGCAACTTCACAATTGCATCCTTTAAGATAAACTTTCAAAACAAGTACAAATATACTTATGAAAAGCATGAAATAAGGGATTAAAATGACAAACTAATCCTGGTAGATACATTTTGGTCTACTTATTCATTCCATTATACAGTGAATAAGTAGAAAAACATGCTGGTAAAATTCATCAAGTTGATCCTTGAAGTTTATTTATTTTGAGAAAGAGCACATGCATGAGTGGGATGGGGTAGAGAGAGAGGGAGAGAGAGGGAGAGGGGGAGAGAGAGAGAGAGAGAGAGAGAGAGAGAGAGAGAGAGAGAGAGAATCCCAAGCAGGCTCCACACTCAGCACAGAGCCCAACATGGGGCTTGATCTCATAACCGTGAGATCATGATCTGAGCCGAAATCAGGAATCAGTCACTTAACCGACTGAGCCACCCAGGTACCCAATCAAGTTGATTCTTAAAAATATTAATTCAAAAGTTTATAATGCTTTTCTCACTTTTTTTCCTTTAGTACCAAGAAGCAGTAATAACATACTGAAATCATGGCATCTTTAAAGTTTTCTTAGTACCATCTGATTTCATTAATTTTATTTTTGAGCATTTTACTTTGTTTTACCCACACTCTTACTAACTTTATCAAACACTAGTGATTCTCAATCAGATTATAATTTATTTAGGTAAGGAACCGTGCTTTTCTGCATGGTTTTTATGAACCCAGTAAGTTTCCAATAAAAAGGAGTTAATTCATTGTACAAAGAGCAGTTTTGTGAAAATATTTGCAAGCATACTCTCATATCCTAAACTCATACTCTGTTATAAATTATGATGTTAACTGTGCTAGCTTTTATAACAATGACACCATAAGAATGATATGATCCCTAATAGGACTTCAACAATGTTACAAATATTCCTGGAGCTCCTGTAGCAGAAAACAGCAGTCTAATAACCCTAAACTGCTCCTTTAGGGATTAAAGTTTCAAGATAAGAGTGTATCTACTTTTCCTGAAACGTTGTAGCTAATGTAAAGCTTCCTGCTGTTGGTTTCCCCAGATATGTAGCTATTTTGATTTAATGTACAGGTTAAAAAACTTCTACATTTTTCTGGGTTCATTTTTTTTTCTTACTCATTTTTTTTCTCCTTTACTTCATGCTTCAGATTGTTGACTTAGAGTCCACTGATGTTTCCCTGAAGGTTTTATACAACTGGGTTTATTTGACAAATAAGCAACCCATAAGAGCCCTAGCATTTAGCTATGAATCAACATGCAAAGTTTGTATATCTTAAAGAATCCTTGTTTATGATTCATAATAAATTCAATCACAGGGAGTTCTGAGCAGATTTCCATTTCAATTAAGCAGGCCTCATTATCATACTTTTAGTGAAGCAGAAAATACATTACAAGGTCAAAGTCAATAGGAAGCGGCAAAGCACAAAACCAATAAAATAAATCTCTGCAATTTCAAGGAGGGGCTAGAAATGACTAAGTTGTCAGATAAAGAAACTTCTTGTCTTTGGGAAATATTACACTCAACTGTGTATAGAGTCATTCTTTTTTTCTAATTTTGGAGAAAGAACAACTTATAAAGTTAATTTTTTAAGTTTTTTAATGTTTGTTTATTTTTGAGACAGAGAGAGAGACAGAGCTCTAGTGGGGGAGGGGCAGAGAGAGAGGGAGACAGAATCCGAAGCAGGCTCCAGGCTCCGAGCTGTCGGCACAGGGCCCAAAGTGGGGCTCAAATCCACAAACTGAGATCATGACCTGAGCTGAAGTCAGACGCTTAACCAACTGAGCCACCCAGGCACCCCAAGTTAATTTTTGTTCATTAATATAGGTCCTGAATAGGTGTCTTTCATAACCATCACATTTAATGTAAAACCTTGATAAAAATTTTTGATAAACTAATAAGACACAAATAAAATTATTTAATAAAAAATTAATTAATTTAGATCCTGATTGAGTGACTTCATTAACATCAGTAAGACTAAAAACAGGATAGTTATACAAAATATTTTGTATTTTCCTGATGCATTAATTATATATATATACACACACAGATATATTTTTGTGTGTATATGTGTGTGTACATATATATATATATATATATATATGTGTATATATGTGTATACACATATATATGTGTGTATATATATATGTTCTGAAAATAGGACTTGGGAAAAGTTTGTAGAATATCTACACCCTGGACAAGAAATAAAAAACTATTTACATCAACATAGGATGATGTCGCATCTTTGTTAACTAATAGCTAATGGAAGAATTCAGTGAGTCATTGCCTCACTACAGTCTTCTAGCATTCACAACCTCAATACATCTAAGAAGCATTATTTAAAGGATGGGCTTATTGGTACACTGAAGTTGGCTGAGATAAGATAAGAGAGCTTGAAGATATGCTAACAAAAACTTCCCAGACTGAAAGGAAAAAGATAAATGCATGACAAAACAAAAACAAAAACAAAAACAACCACCCTCGGATATCTAAGAACTGTGAAACCAGTATAAGAACTGTGCCTTATGCATAATTGAAACACCAGGAGGAAAAGAGAGAACAGAAAAGAAATATTTGAAGTAATAAAGGCTCTGCATTTTCTAATGACAGAGACCAAACCACAGATACAGGAAACTCTGAAAACACCTTGCAAGATAAATACTAAAAAATTTACACCTAGGCATGTTAAATTCAAACTGCAGAGAATCAAAGACAAGGAGGATATCTTGAAAAAAGGCAGAGGGGAACAAAACATTGTACCTACAGAGAAACATTGATAAGAATTATATTGGACTTCTCATCAGACACCACGAAAGCAAAAGGGTGGTGGACTGAAATAGTTAAAGTACTGGGAAAAACAAACAAACAAACAACAACAACAACAACAAACTAAAACACCACTACAGATTATGTACCCAGTAGTGAAGGGAAAAGTAAAGACTTTCTCAGACAAATAAAAACTGAGGGAATTCTCCTCACTAGATCTCCCTTGCCAGAAATGTTAAAAGAAGTTCATCAGACAGAAGGAAAATGGTGTATGTAAAACTTAAATCTACATAAGGAAAGAAGGAACATCACAGAAATATAAGAAAAAATGAAAGATTTTATTTTTCATATTCCAAATTGATCCGATAGGTAGCCTTACAAAGTAATAACAGCACCAATGTGCTGGGTGATTACAGCTCCTACATGACTGAAAGGAAAGACAGCAAGGTCCTAACAAGGGGAGTGAAGAACGGCGAATGCCCTTTTTCAAGTGTTATCAGGTATCCGCACTGTTTGCGATGTGTGACATTTGGAAGTGGACCTAGATTACTCTACAACAAACATTATGGAGAGTTTTAAGATTATAGTTGAAATGCTAAAAGAGGAGAAAAATAGAATCTAATAAAGTAACTTAAAAGCAGAGAAAGAAGAAAAAGGAAGACTACAAAATAAAAAAAGAACAAGTATAACAGAGGAGACAGTTACGAATATTGTAGAGTTTAATACAACTATATAAACAATCACTTCAAACATCAATGATCTAAATACACCAATTTGAAGACAAACACTGTCAGAGTGGATTAAAAAAAAAAACTATATGTTTTTTATAAGAAATCTGCTTTAAAGATAAAACATAGAGTAAAGGGATAGACCAAGATATACCTGCTAACACTAAGCCCAAGAAAGCTGGAGTAATATTAATATCACACAAAGTAGACTTCAGAGCACAGAATATTATCAGTAATGAAGAAAATAACTGAATAATTACAAAGTGATCAGTTCTCCAAAGACATAACAATGTTTTTTTTATTTTAATTTTAATTTTTTAATGTTTATTTATTTTTTGAGAGAGAGAGAGAGCGCACAAGCAGGGGAGGGGCAGAGAGAGAGGGAGACACAGAATCCGAAGCAGGCTCCAGGCTCTGAGCTGTCAGCGCAGAGCCTGACATGGGGTGACATAACAACGTTTAATGTATATGCGGCTAACAACAGAGTGTTAAAATAGATGAGGTATAAATTGATAGAACCACAAGAAGAAATAGATGAATCCACTATTATAGTTGTATATTTCGACATCCCCCATCGGATTTCAGCACCACTCTGTCAGAAATGGACAAGTACATGGGGTGCCTGGGTGGCACAGTTAGTCGAGCATTTAACTCTTGATCTTGGCTCAGATCATGATCTCACAGTTGGTGAGTTCACGTGCCGCGCTGGGCTCTGCTCTGATGGTGTGGAGCCTGCTGGGGACTGCGTCTCTCCATCTCTGTGCCCCTCCCTGCTTGTGCTTTCTCTCTCACTCTCTCTCTCAAGATGAATAAACAAACATAAAAAAAAAATTAAGAAATGGACAGATACAGGAGACAGAGAATTATAAGGACATAGTTGAACTGACGAGCACCATGGATCGACTGGATCTAATTAACATTTATAAATTACTTCAACACTTCTGAAAGACTCAGAATTGTTAGGATGACAGTTCTACCCAAGTTAGGCTGTAGATATATTGCAATCCCAATCAAAATCGCAAGACAGTTTGTGGATATAGACATGCTGATTCTAAATTTTACATGAGAAGACAAAAGACCCAGAATAGCCAAAACAACACTAAGGAACAAGTTGGACAACTCACACTATCTGACTTCACGATTTAGTATGAGGAGGCATGCGATAGTGATGCAAGAATAGACACATAGATCAGAGGAACAGAATAGAGAGCCCCAAAACAGGGGAAGCAAATTAAATGCACAGCGAGACACCACTACACATATTATTAGAAAGGCTGGATATTTTTAAAGACTTGACCATACAACATTCTGGTGAGGATGTCGAGTACCAGGAACTGTCATTCGTTGCTGGTGGGAGCGTACAATGGTAGAGTCCCTTTGGAAGACAGTTTGGAAGTTTCTTGTTAATCTAAATACAGTCTTTCCATATGATCGAGCAAGCCTACTCCTATAGCGTTACCCAATTCGTTTGAAAACATACGATTGCACAAGCAACTGCACAGAAATGTTTACGGCAGCTTCATGCGTAATCATCACAAACTGGAAGCAATAAGATGCCCTCAAATAGGTAAGTTGGTAAACAAATCATGGAATACCCATACGGTGGAATATCATTCAGCCAGAAAAAAATGAGACCTCCATCCACAAAAAGACATGGGGAACATTAAACGCATGTTACTCAGTGAAAGAAGCCAATCTTAAAAAGCTATATACTTTATGATTCTAACCATAGAAAATTCTGGAAAAGGCAAAACTGTACAGACAGTAAAAAGATCAACGCTTGCCAGGGATTGTGGATGTGGCTGGGATTGAACAGGTGAAGTACAGTTGACTTTTCAGGTGCTGAAACTATTCTGCATGATGCTGTAATGCTACATATATGGTATTACGCGTTTGTCAAAACCCACAGACCTGTACAACACAAAACGGAGCCCTTAGAGGAAACTGCGGATTTTAGTTAATAATAATATTGGTTCATTAATTGTAACACATGTATTCTACTAATATTACAAGTGGCCAATGGGAAGATAAACTGTGCACAGAAGGGAGCTTAGGGAAACTTCATCTACTACCTGCTCATTTTTTCTCTAAACCTAAAACTGTCCTAAAAATAAAGTCTATTAATTTAAACCGTTGTTTGTTTTTAGACGGAGATATCAGGAGAACTCAGAAAAGTCTAGCTAAGGGAACCATGCCCTTTACCATCCTTTTCTCCCGTATGGGTTATGGTTCTATTGCTTCTCGAGACTACTTGCTACCCTTTCATGACACTGTTTCCTGTCTTTAAAGACCTAGGATATCCTTGGTTTTTCCTACATAAATTGCCATATCTCATCTGTTAGTTTCTATCCCGTTACCTATTTTATTTTATTTTATTTTATTTTATTTTATTTTATTTTACAGGAAATATCACAGTCTATTTTATTGCTAGCTTGTGTGTTTACTAGTCTCTTCTCACTGGTGTGTAAACTTCTTGTCTCACTGCTATCCTCTGTTCCTTTCCAACATCAGCTTCTAGAGCAATGCCTAGCAATGAGCTTTTCTCTATATACATGTGTGTGTTTTAGGAAGAGAGAAGAGGGAAAATGACAGTGGGATATCACCAGATCTGAACCCATACCACATAGGTCTACTAAGAAAAAATGGGTACTTTTCTACACTCAGTAGATTATGTTCTTGAAAAGTTTTGTTTAATCGTGAAAACACCTCTGATACATTAGGATTTGTGAATTCTTTAAATAATACTTTTCCAACATCTAATGATTCAGTATTAATTTTGTAAACCTGGATTTTTCCTAAATTTTCTCAGCTTATCGTGTGTGTGTGTGTGTGTGTGTGTGTGTGTGTGTGTGTATGATATCTGTTATCTTCACTTGTCAAATTGCTCCGTGGAACAACTTCATAAATTAATAATAGGTATTCCTTACCTACATTTGTCAGAGGATGCTTTGGCAAGGCAACTTGGAGACACAAACAAAATCTAAAAGGCTTTTTTTTTTTATCAAAGAGTTCTCAAAACCTCTTTGTGTTCTGATTCTCCTGCAGGCAGCTATTTAAACTTATCAGCACCCCTTAAAAAGTATATTCCACTCCTATTGGAAACTTTACCTTGGATATCTAATAGCATTTTCAATTCAACTTTCAAAAAATAAACACCTGCTATCTGACTGTCAAAATAGGTTACACTCAGAGCCTCCTTCTTCTCCAGGGATAGCAACTCAGTCCTTCCTGATTCAAAAGGCTAAAGCTACGGGCTCATCCGTGACTCCTCTCTCTCAGTTAGGTTCACATGTAATCCATCAGGGAATGCTATTGCTGTACCGTAAAATACAGACCCCTTTCTTCCCACCACCTCCTCTGCTATCTCCCTCATCAGGAGCCATCCTAATGTGCACGTGGGTACTCTATGCCTCTTACTGGTGTTCAGGACTAGACTTTTGTGACTAATGTCAATTTTTCCCACAGCAGGTGGGATGAACTTTTGAAAATGTTTTGGTCTGACCATGTTAATCCTCAGTTCAAACCCAGAGGTGGCTCCCGCCTCACTGCATTATAAGCCCAATCCAAGACTAGAAGATGCCTAGTCCTCAGGTTATACCCTTCCTGGTACTTTCCCATTACATCTCTGGCTTCCTCCCATCTGCCTCTCCTTCTCTCCCTTCATTCCAACCATTCTGGCTTCCTTGCCATGGCTGGGCCATATCAGTCATGAACTCACACTGTAGGGCCTTGGCATGGCTGCTCCCAGGATATAAAATATTCTCCATGGACATTGTTAATCCTCTCACTTTCTTCAAGTTTTTGTTTAAATGTCAGCTCCAGGAGACCCACGCCCACCTTTCCATTTGAAATTGCAACGTGCATCTACCCCCTTCCTGCACCTGCACTTCCTATCCTCAAGACACTGATCGATGTTTCCATTTTCTCCATAACACTTAACGTAATCTAACATACCGTGTATCATTTTATTACAGTTATAGTTGCTTTTCCCTCTGTCCCGAGTAGAAGTCCAACAGGGTGCAATTACTTTTGTCGCTGACAAGTCTCAGCACCTAGGACAGTGCCTGGCACGCAGGTACCCTGCACATGTGTGGAATGAGGGGTGAAGGGATAAAGCAATGATCGGATATGCAGTTTGAGGCAGAACTTCTATCAGACCTGTGTTCTCCAGAGACCATTTCAACTACATTGGATTAAGTGTTTGCATAAGGCTTTTCGTGTGGCACGATGCAACTCTATTCTGAATGCCGCTTTTAGTTCCCTCAACATCACATGACCACCCAAGAATGACTCATTAAAAATATCCTAGAACGATTCTAAACTTCAGAATACTAATCATCTTCCATATTGACTCAAACCCTATCTCATTCCAAGAAGAATTTGAGACAATTTCTTAGTTCCAAAGTGGAAGATTTGAATAAACCTTAAAAATTTAAAAATATATAGGATTACCGGTTGTATCATCTCAATGGCACATAGTGCTTGTAATCACTCTGCCAGCCGAGTCCCGAGGCTCTTGTCTTTGTGTCTGATGTTGGCAGTTAAAGTCCACAGGACAGGCAGTGCGAGAGAAAGACAGATGGGCCACAGAGGAGGGCAGGAACAGCCGAAACCGTCAAGTGTGAGTTGCCGCAGGAAGGACCGAAACTGGCGTCAGTTCTTGCTGTACGTGATCTTAATGGTATGGGGACCTGGCAGAAGTTGGGGCTCTTTGTTACAGAGCTAAGTGTGCACCCCTGGCCAAGGAAACAAGGATGCTAGAGGCGGGTTCGAGGGAAGATGGCACTTACGAGCCTGGCCACTGATTCAGGCCAGTGAGGTCAGCCAGCAGGGTAGCGAGCATATGTGGGACCTCTGCAGTGGTCAGTGCTTCACCTCTGCCCCTCAGATCCCACATATGGATACCCTCTGCAGGCCGGAAATACACAGAAAGGAGAATTCTGGGAAATGTAGCGCAGACTAGTCAAGTCTGAACATTTGAGAAAGCCACAAATGGATAACGTTATAGCTGAATATGCACGGTATGTGTCTACCTTAACTTAAACGCAAACAGCTCCCCAAGAGAATCTTAACGACAGGATTTTCAGGGTCAAAATGTTTAGAAAGTAACCTCTAGTACAAATATGCTGGCTAACTCCCTAATTAGGCTCAGTTGAATCATCCTGACGAAAGAAAACTGAATTATACCTTAAGTGTTTAGCCTGCAATTTAATTCTTGGAAAGCAAACTGCTATAAGAAATCTATGTAGGTATAAAATAAACCCCTATAAATATAATCAGGAACAGAAACAGCTCATCTAGAGCTGATTAAAATGATGTCACTGCCTATTCATTACCAGAAAGCCTCCTAGACCTTCAGACTTTAAGCAGATGCCAAAAGAATTTGTTATTTTAAAAATAAGTGAAAAGAAAAACACGCTGTGAATTTGGACATAAAAAAAATTCTGAGTTCTGGATACACATGAGAAATATGGTGCATTAAAATGGAAAGTTATACTGTTTGTACTTGCTCAGTAAATGTCGCCATCATTATTCTTAGTTTGTTGGCATAATAATGCATCTTCAGAAAGGGCTAGGGATGAACTACCAAAAACGAACCTATTTTTAATACTTTTATTTTCTCACATGCTTCCATAATCTTTACCTCTAATCACGTTTGCCAGGAATATTGCTATTCCATTTAATTAGCCAACCTTAAAGCACTCGTTGTTGCTTTGAATTTGGTACATAGTATCTCATGTTCTCCCTCAGAAAAAATAACCAGGTTCATCTATTTTTCTGACTCTGACTGTTTCTAAGTAGCAATAACGGAGGCAGCAAGGGCATATTTAAAGTAACTTTCACCTTAGTCCAGCTACGCCCAAAGGCATAGCAAACAGCTAAGCTGTGATGTTCTCATAACTCACGGGGCACTGCTATGATTTCTCCAGTCTTTAAAGGAATTCTGGCCTCACCAGATACCAGTGCCTCAACAGCTTTGCTTTACGTCTTCCCTTTCTCTAACACTCAAAATCAATATTCACTAAGTCTAGTGGTTCTATTTCATGTACATGTGCATTCATAATTCATTTAAAATACATATCGATCTGTTGTTCCATGTCAAACCCCATGCAAGGCGCTGAGCCTACAGCCCTGAACAGAGACCATGAGTCCTTCCCTCATTGAGTTTACAGGACAGAAGGGCTCTTGAAGCCATCTTGACCAAGAAAAGAGGCAGAACCGAAATGAAACAAAAGCTCTTATGAGGGGTCTTAGAATTGCAATTTGGGGCACAGATTCACATGTTCCCCCTAGGGAACAAAAGGCAGAGGTTTTTTAAGACAAAAGGGAACACTTGTACATGTTGTTTCCAGAGAAATTTTGATTGGTGTTGGCAACAGAAAACTAATCTTGGCTACACATAAGTGGTTGCTAGGGCTATCACTATGCAAAAGTCTGTTCATGTAGCAAGTTGCAGGTTTTTGGGAGAGTCCTTGGAGCATCTTTGGTTTGGTTGAGTTCAAAAGTTTGCGGTTCCTCTGGTGAGGATGGGCAGAAGGCCCATCTCCTTAATGGCCTGACGCGGAGCGCTCACGAACCATGAGATCATGACCTGAGTCAAAATCAAGAGTTTGAAGCTCAGTGGATGGAGCCACCCAGATGTCCCCCAGAATCTTAATCACATTCTTTCGTTTATGTCTTTCCTTATGAACCCATCACACTTCCTGATTACTGTAACTTTGAAGAAAGTATTGAAATCTGGAAGTGTGAGTCTTTTAGCTTTCGTCTGTTGTTTCAAGATTGGATTTGATAACTTCAGTCCTTTGAGTTTCTATATAAATATTAGAATCAGTTGCTCATCAATTTCTGCAAGAAAGCCAACTGGGGTATTGACAGGGATGATATGTAACCTATAGATCAGTTTGTAAAACTTATCCCCCTTAACAGTGTCTTCTTACAGTCAAGGAAAATGGAATGTCTTTTTAATTATTTAGACCTTTAATTTCCTACAGTAATGTTGTCGATTTCACTGTACATGTTTTCTGGTATTTTTGGAAATTGTCACATATACATATGCCTTTCTATATTAGGGTAATACTGACCTCAGAGAATGAGTTAGGAAGTATTCACTTCTCTTAATTTCTTAGAATTATACATCAAAGACTGGTATTAATTATTCCTTAAATGTTTGATGGAATTCATCAGAAATGCCATCTGACCCTGGGCTTTTTATTTCTAAGGAAGTTTTTGAATTGCCAATTTAATCTCTCCAATATTTATAGGACTGTTCTAATATTTCTTAATGAGTTAGTATGGTACTTTTTTTCCTTCTAGTAATTTGTCCATTTCACTTATTTATCTGTAAGTATGACGTTGTTTATAGTGTTTCTTTAAATTCCTTTTTATTTCTGTAATCTCAGTACTAATGTCCTCTTTTTTAGTTTTGATTTTAATAACTTGAACTTTCTCTTTTATTTTGTCAATCTAATTAAAGATTTTATAATTTTGTAGATCTTTTCAAAGAATTGACTTTTGTTTCCATTGATTTTCCTTATTGTTTTTTTCTATTCTGTATTTTTATTTCTATTTTATAATTTCCTTCCCTAATCTTTTTTTTTTGGACTTACTTTGCCTTCTTTTTAAAATTTTTTAAAGATGGAAGTTATATTATTTGAAATATTTATCTTTTTAATATAGGCATTTGCAGCTATAATTTTATTGTAAACACCACTTTAGGTGTAGGCTCTGGTATATTGTATTTTTATTTAATTCATACCAAGTATTTTCTAATTTCCATTGTAACTTCTATTTTGATGTTTTGACTGTATATAAATGTCTAATTTTCAAATATTTAGAAGTTTTTCAAATTTCCTTTTCATTCTTTTCTAAATTTCATTCCACTGTATTCAAATACATATCCAAATGGAAATATTCTATGTTAGTAGCATCATTATGATATTTTGGGACATTCTACATAGGCAATCATGTCATCTGTGAGCAAAGACAGTCTTATTTCTTCATTCCCTATCTGTACACTTTTTCTTTCTTTCTTTCTTTCTTTCTTTCTTTCTTTCTTTCTTTCTTTCTTTTTTGTCTTAGTGTGTCATTTAGGACTTTTCGTATGATACTGAATAGGAGTGGTGAGAACAAACATTATGTCTCTGTTCTCATCTTACCAGAAATGAATCTAGTTTCTCTTCATTAAGTATAATGTTAACTGAAAACAGAGGAACATAGGAGAAAGGAAAAAGGAGAGAGAGAGAGAGAGAGAGAGAGAGAGAGAGAGAGAGAGAAGCAAACCGTAAGAGACTCTTAACTATACAGAACTGAGGGTTGATATAGGGAAGGTGGGTGAGGAATGGGCTAAATGGGTGATGGGTGTTAAGGAGGGCACTTGTGTTGACCACTGGGTGTTATATAGAAATGTTGAATCACGAAATTCTTACTCCTGAAACCAATATTACACTATATGCTAAATAACTGGAATTTAACTAAAAATTGGGGGGTATAATATCTGTAGAGTTTTGTAAATGCTTTTCAGTAAGTTGAGGAGTTGACCTCTATTCCCAGTCTCCTGAGAATTTTTATCATGAACGAGTGTTGAATTTTGTCAAATGCTTTTTCTGAATCTATTAATATAATCATGTGATTTTTCTTCCACATCCTGTTGATGTTGATGTTGATATAATTGGTTCTTAAATAACCAGTCCCTCGTACCCACCTAAATTCCCACTTCTTCATTGATTTATAATTGGTTTTTATTGGATTGTCATTTTCAGTTTCCTAATATTCTAAGGATTTATGCATTTATATCCATGACAGATACTGGTCTGTTGTTTTCTTTTCTTGTAATGTCTTTGTATGGTTTTAGTATTGGGGCAATGCTTGTCTCATGGAATAAGTGTGAAAGTATCCCCTATGCTTCTATCTTCTAGAAAAGATTTATAGAATTGGCATAATTTTCTTCTTAAATATTTGATAGAATTAAACAGTAAGCTCATCTGGACCCAGTGCATTCTGTTTTGGAAAGTCATCAATAATTGATGAAATTTCCTTAATAAATATAGGCCTATTCAGATTGTCTTCAACTTGGTTCACGTTCATCTCCATTACCAAATTTGTGGACATAAGTTGATCATAATATTAATTTTATTATCCTTTTAGTAAGATCACTAGAGATGGCCATTCTTTCATGACTGATATTAGCAATGTATATCATCTCTCTTTCTTTTCATAATTAGCCTGGCTGGGAGGTTTAATAATTTTATTAATGTTTTCAGAAAACCAGCTTTTTGTTTTGCTAATTTTCTCTATTAGTTTTCTGTTTTAAATTTCATTGATTTCTGGTATAGTTTTGGTCATTTTTTTCTTCCCCTTATGTTAGATTTAATTTGTTCTTCATTTTCTAGTTTTCTAAGGTGGTACCTCGTAGATTTTATATCTTTCTTCTTTTCTAATATATGCATTTAACATAAGTTTCTCTACACACTGCTTTTACTACCTCCCATAAACTTTGAGAAACTGTATTTTCATTTAGTTAAAATATTTTTAATAACTCAAGGTTTCATCTTTGACCAATGTTGCTATTTAGAAAAGTATTTTTTGGAGTGCCTAGGTAGTTGAGTTGGTTGAGCATCTGACTCTTTATTTTGCCTCAGATTATGACCTCAAGGTCATGAGATTGAATCCTATGTTGGGCTCCACACTGGGCATGGAGCCTGTTTAAGATTCTCTCTCTCCAAGGGTGCCTGAGTGTCTCAGTCAGTTAAGAGGCTGACTCTTGATTTTAGCTCAGGTCATGGTCTCACAGGTGGTGAGTTCAAGCCCTGCATCAAGCCCTTCATTGAGCCTCATGTTGGGTTCTCAGCTGACAGTGCAGAACCTGCTTAGGATTCTCTCTTTCCCTCTCTCTCTCTACCTCTCCTCTGCTTGTGTGCTCTCTCTGTCTCTCTCAAAATAAATAAACTTAAAAAAAACTTCTCTCTTCCTCTGCCCCTTCCCTGCTCACAGGTGTGCCTGCATGTTCTCTCTTCCTCTCTATTATATATATATATTATATATATAACGTATATAATATATATATACGTTATATATATATATATGTATATACTATTATATAGTATATAATATACTTCAAGTATTTGGGGATTTTCTATCTATATTAATGTGATTGATATCCACCTTAATTCTGTTGTGGTTTTGAGAGCACACATTGTATGATTTCCCGTCTTTTAAATTCATTAAGGTGTGTTTTTTGGCCGAGGTTGTGATTTTTCTTGGTGAGTGTTCCATGTGAGCTTATGAAGAATTTGTGTTATGCTATTTTGGGTAAAGTATTCCATAAATGTCAAGTATATCAAGTTGATTGATAGTGGTGTTGAATTCAACTTTGTCCTTACTGATTTTCTGCCTGCTTGATCAGTCTGTTATTGACAGAGGGGTGTTAAAGTCTATAATAGTTGATTCATCTCATTTTCCTTGCAGTTCTATGCCTTTTTTTTCCTCATATAATTTGATAATCTCTTGTTAGGAGCATATATACTAAAGATTATTAAGTCTTCTCAGAGAACTGAAACCTTCATGATTATCTAATACCCCTTAATATTCCTGATAATTTCCTTGCTCTGCAGTTTGCTTAATATAACTACTACTAACAACTATAATTCAGCTTTCTTTTGAGTAATGTTAGAATTGCGTATTTTTCATCCCTTTAATACAGAATCTATATGTGCCTTTATATTTAGAGTGGGTTTCTTATACAGTTGAACCTTCTTTCATAATCCAGCCCAGCAGTCTCTATATTTTAATTTGTATATTTGGAATGTTGATGTTCAAAGCAATTATTGATATCTTTGGATTAATGTGTATCATATTTGTTAATGGTTTTATTTTCTGCCTTTGATCCACATGTTTGCTTTTGCAAATATATATATATATATATATTATATACATGTATACATGTATATGTACACATATATGTATACATTATATACACATATATAATCTGCTAAGAGAGACAGTTTTATTTCTTCCTTTCTGATTTTGGTACTTTTAAATTTCCTTTTTCTTGTGTAATTCCTGTAGCTAGGACTTCCACCATTACTATGTTGAATAAAAGTAATGAATTGACATCTTTGTCTTATTTCTGATATTAGATGAAAAGCTTTCTGGTTTCAATTTGAGTATTATGTTATTGGAGGAGCTTGTTCCTCATTTTTATCTTCTACTTTTGTTTTACTTTCTTGGTTTTAATTGAATATTTTATATGGTCCCATTTTCCCCCTTTTAACATATCAATTTTACTCATTTTTTATTAGTTGTCCTAGGTTGGCAATATGCACTTACATGTAATCCAATTCAACTTCCATATAACTCCATACTGGTTTATGAGTAGTAGAAATACCTTCCAAGAAAGTATTTCCAATTCTTCACTTTCACCCCTCTGTCCTTCCTGTCTCCATTTTACTTATCCATAAACTCTATCCACCAAATACATTATTGCTATAATTGTTTCGAACAGACTATTACCTTTTACTTCAATTAAGAAATAAAAAATAGGGGCGCATGGGTGGCTCAGTTGGTTAAGTGCCTTGACTCTTGATTTCAGCTTGGATCATTATCTCATGATTCGTGAGATAGAGTCCCGCATCAGACTCTGCACTGACAACGTGGAGCCTGCTTGGCATATTCCCTCTCTCTCTCAACATAAATAAATAAATAAATAAATAAATAAATAAACAAACAAACTTCAAAGAAAAAAAGAATTAAAAGCTAAAAGATTTAATCTTCACTTATTCTTTTTCTCATGCTCTCCTTTCTTTATTATCCAAGTTTCTACCTGTACCATCTTCTTGTTTATGAGAAACAGAAAACAACCAATAAATGTCTTTGATGTTTGCTCTGCGAGGTACTCTTATTTCTTTTTCACTTTCGAAAGATACTTTCACAGGACACAGAATATTGGGTATGTGGGTTTCACCTTTTTTCAACACTATGTATTTCATTCACCCTCTTCTTTCTTGAACAGTTTCTAAAGACAAATCTGATATGATTCTTACCCTTGCTCCTTTGTATGTAAGTTTATTTTTCTTCTCACTTTTGTCTTTCTTTCTTTCTTTTAATTTAAATCCAACTCAGTGTAATAATGATTTCAGGAACAGGTTTTAGTGATTCATCATTTACATATAACACCCAACACTCTTACCAACAAGTGGCCTCCTTAATGCCCATGACCCACTTAGCTGATTCTCCAGCCCAAAACCCCTCTAGCCACAATATTTTCCTTGTATTTGAGACATTTATGGTTTGTCTCCTACTCTGTTTTTATGGGTTTTTTTTCCCTTCCTCTGTATTCATCTCTTATATTTCTTAAACTCCACATATGAGTGAAATCATATGGCATTTGTGTTTCTCTGACTTATGTTACTAAGCATAATACATTCTAGTTCCATCCACATTGTTCCAAAAGGCAAGATTTCATTCTTTTTGATTGCTGAGTAATATTCCATTGTATATATTATATATATATATGTATATATATATACATATATATATAATATATATACATATATACTACATCTTCTTTATCCATTCATCAGTCAATGGACACTTTGGCTTTTTCCATAATTTGGCTATTGTTGATAGTGCTGCTATGAACATTGGGATGCATGTGCCCATTAAATCAGCACTTTCTTTTTTTGTCCTTTGAATAAATAACTAGTAGTAAAATTGCTGGATCATAGGGTAGTTTTATTTTTAAAAGTTTTTGAAGAAACTTCATGCTGTTTTGATACTGGCTGCACCAGTTTGCATTCCCACAAGCAGTGCAAAAGAGTTCCCTTTTCTCTGTGTCCTCACCAACATCTATTGTTTCCTAAGATGTTAATTTTATCCATTCTGAAGGTGTGAAGTGGTATCTCATTGTGGTTTTGATTTGTATTTCCGTGTTGATGAGTAATTTTGAGCATCTTTTCATGCGTCTGTTAACCATCTGGATGTCTTCTTTGGAAAAGTATCTATTCATGTCTTTTGTCTATTTCCTCACTGGATTTTTTTCTGGGGTGTTGAATTTGGTAAGTTCTTTATAGATTTTGGACACAAACCCTTTATCTGATATGTCATTTGCAAATATCTTTTCCTATTCTCTCAGTGCCTCTTACTTTTGCTGATTGTTTCCTTCACTGTGCAGATTTTTATCTTGATGAGTCCCAATAGTTCATTTTTGCTTCTGTTTCCCTCGCCTCCAAAGACAGGTCAAGTAAGAAGTTGATGCAACTGAGATGAAAGAGGATGTTGTCTATTTCCTCCTCTGGGATTTTGATGGTTTTCTGTCTTAACATTTTGGTCTTTCATTCATTTTGAATTTATTTTTGTGTATGGTGTAAGAAAGTGATCCACGTTCATTCTTCTGCATTTTGCTGTCCAGTTTCCCAACACTATTGCTGAATAGACTGCCTTTTTTTTTTCATGAGATATTCCTTCCTGCTTTGTTAAAGATTAGTTGGCCATATATTTGTGGGCCCATTCCTGGGTTCTCTATTCTGTTCCATTGATCTACGTGTCTGTTTTTGTGCCAGTACCATACTGTCTTAATGACTACAGCTTTGTATTACAGCTTGAAGTTCGAAATTGTGATGCCTCTACTTTGCTTTTCTTTTTAAACATTACTTTGGCTATTTGGGGTCTTTTCTGGGTCCATACACATTTTAGAATAGTTTCTTCTAGCTTTGTGAAGACTGCTGGTATTATTTTGATAGGGATTGTGTTAAATGTGTAGTTTGCTTTGAGTAGTATCGACATTTTAACAATATTTATTCTTAGAATCCATGAACATGGAGTGTTTTTCTATTTTTTATGTGTCTTCTTCAATTTCTTTCATAAGCTTTATAATAGTTTTCAGTATATAGGTCTTTTACTTCTTTGCTTAGGCTTATTCTCATGTATTTTATGGTTTTTGGTGCCATTGTAAATGGGATCAGTTTTTTAATTTCTTTCTGTTGCTTCATTATTGGTTATAGAAATGCAACCAATTTCTATACATTGATTTTATATCCCACTGAATTCATGTGTTGGTTCTAGCAGTTTTTTTGTGGAGTCTTTTTGTTTTTTCCACAGAGTATCATGTCATCTGTGAGAAGTCAAAGTTTACCTTCCTCCTTGCTGATTTGGATGCCTTTGACTCCTTTGTGTTGTCTGATTGCTGAGGCTAGGACTTCCAACACTGTGTTGAATAACAGTGGTGAGAGTGGACATCCCTGTCATGTTCCTGACCTTAGGGAGAAAGCTCTCAGTTCTTCCCCATTGAAGATGGTATTAGTGGTGTGTCTTTCATATGTGACTTTTATGATCTTGAGGTATGATCCTTCTATTCCTACTTTCTTGAGGGTTTTCATCAAGAAAGGATGCTGTATTTTGTCAAATGTTTTCTCTGTATGTATTGAGAAATCATGTGGCTTTATTCCTTTCTTTTAATAATGTGATGTATCACATTGATTGGTTTGTGGATATTGAAACAGCTCTGCATCCCAGAAATAAATCCCATGTGGTTGTGGTAATTCTTTTAATGTATTGTTGGAACCGGTTGGCTGGTATCTTGTTGAGAATTTTTGCATCCATGTTCATCAGGGAAATTGTGTGTAGTTCTCCTTTTTATTGGGGTCTTTATCTGCTTTTGGAATCTATGTAATGCTAGCCTCATAGAATAAGTTTCTATTCCATTCCTATTTTTAGAACAGCTTCAAAAGAATAGGTGTTAACTCTTCTTTAAATATTTGGTAGAACTCCCCTGGAAAGCCATCTGGCCCTGGACTGTTGTTTGTTGGGATATATTTGATTAATGATTCAAATTCTTTACTGGTTATGGGTCTATTCAAATTTTCTATTTCTTCTTGTTTCAGTTTTGGTAGTTTATACATTTCTAAGAATTTGCCCATTTCTTCCAGATTGCCCAATTTGTTGGCATATAATTGATCATAATATTCTCTTATTATTATTTGTATTTCTGCAGTGTAGGTTGTGATGTCTCTTCTTTCATTCATGATTTTATTTATTTGGGTCCTTTCCTTTTTCTTTTTGATCAGTCTGGCTAGGGGGTTATCAATTTTTTTTTTAATTCTTTCAAAGAACCAAGTCCTGGTTTCATTGATCTGTTCTAGTATTTTGTTTTGATTTTTGATTTTGATATCATTGATTTCTGCTCTAATCCTTATTATTTCTTTTCTTTTGCTGGTTTGGGACTTTATTTGCTGGGGTTTTTTCCAGCTTCTTTAGGTGTAGGGTTCAGTTGTGGATTTGAGACCTTTGTTCCTTCTTCAAGAAGGCAAGATTGTTATGTACTTCCCTCTTATGACTGCCTTTTCTGCATCCCAGAGGTTTTGTACTGTCATATTTTCATTTTTTGACTTTGATGTACTTTTTAATTTTCTCTTTAATTTCTTGGTTAACCCATTCATTCTTAAGTATAATGCTCTTTAATCTCCAAGTATTCGTGGTCTTTCCAAATTTTTTCTTGTGGTTGATTTCAAGTTTCATAGAATTGTGTTCTGAAAATATGCACGGTATGATCTCAATAATTTTGTACTTGTTGAGGGCTCATTTGTTTAACCTATTCTGGAGGACGTTCATGTGCACTCGAGAAGAATGTATATTCTGCTGCTTTAGGATGAAACGTTCTGAATATATCTGTTAAGCCCATCCAGCCGTGTCATTCAAAGCCATTGTTTCCTTGTTGATTTTCTGCTTACATGATTTGTCCATTGCTGTAAGCAGCGTGTTGAAGTCCCCTACTATTATGTTATTATTATTGATGAGTTTCTTTATGTTTGTGATTAATTGATTTATAGATTTGGTGCTTAATGTTGGGGACATAAATGTTTACTACAATTGTTAGATCTTTGTGGATAGACCCCTTGATTATGATATAATGCCCTTCTTAATCTCTTGTTACAGTCTTTATTTTACAATCTAGTTTGTCTGATATAAGTATGGCTACTCTGGCTTTCTTTTGACACTCATTAGCATGATAGTTGGTTCTCCATCCCCTTACTTTCAATCTGAATGTATATTTAGGCCTAAAATGAGTCTCTTGTGGGCAGCATATGGATGGGTCTTGTTTTGTTATCCATTCTGATATCCTATATTTTTGATTGGAGTGTTTAGTTCATTGACATTTAGAGAGAGTAGTGAAAGGTATGAATTTTGTGCCATTGTGTTGCCTGTTAAGTTAGTGTTTCTGGTGATGTTCTCTGGTCCTTTCTAGTCTTTGTTGCTTTTGGTCTTTTTTTGTTTTGTTTTGTCTTTTTCCACTTAAAGTGTCCCCCTTAAAATTTCTTGAAGTCTGGGTTAGTAGTCACAAATTCCTTTAGATTTTTTCTGGAAAACTCTTTATCTCTCTGATTTTGAATGACAGCCTTGCTGGATAAATAATTCTTGGCTGCATTTTTTTCTGATTCAGCATGGTGAATATATACTGCCACTCCTTTCTGGCCTGCCAAGTTTTTGTGGACAGATATGCTGTGAACCTGATCTTTCTTCCTTTGTAGGTTAAGAACTTTTTTCCCTTGCTTTCATAATTTTTTCCTTGTTTGTGTATTTTGTGAATTTTACTATGATATGCCTTGGTGATGGTCAGTTTTTGTTGCATCTATGGAAGTTCTCTATGCTTCTTGGATTTTGATATCTGTATCATTCTCCAGTTTATGAAAGTTTTCTGTTATAATTTGCTCCCATAAGCCTCCTGCCCTTTTTTTTCTCTTTCTTCATCTTCTGGGACTCTGATGGTTTGGATGTCATTCCTTTTAAATAAGTCACTGTGTTCTCTAAGTTTTGTATTGTGATCTTTTGCATTTGTTTCCCTCTTTTTTTTTCTGCTTCATTATTCTCCATAATTTTGTTTTCTATATCACTGATTCACTGCTATGATTCATCCATCCCTGCTGTCACAACATCCATTAAGATTGCATCTGGGTTATAGCACTTTTAAAATCAGCCTGCCTAGATTATGTTTCTTTTATCTCTGCAGAAGGTGACTTTTGGATGTTTTATATGTTTTATTCAACCCCACCTAGTATTATTATAATCATGGTTTCAAATTGTAGTTCTCACATCTTACTTATATCTGTGTTAATCAAATTCCTGGCTGCCATTTCTTCCTGTTCTTTCTTTGGGGTGAATTCCTTCATCTTGTCATTTTGAAGGAAGAAAAATAATAACAAAATAAAAATTTAAAAATTTAAACTGAACAAAAAAATCAAATAAGAGAAGCGAGATCCTCAGTTTGTTTCAGTCTGTTTGTTGAAAGGAACTTGATAGAATAGAGAAAAAAAGGCAAAGGAAAGAAGAAATTCAAATATTAAATATATATATAATAAAGCAAAATAAAGAAAATAAAATAGAATAAAAATTTTTAAATATCAAAATAAAAAAATAAAAAAGAATTTGTTTTTTCTGTATACAAGAAAGAGAAAGAAAAGAAAGAAAAAAGAAAACAATTTAAGCAAAAACAAAAACACACAAAGAACCATCAAACAGAATGAAACCTGAATGAAGTTATATCCAGTTTATCCTCCAACTGAAACTTTGAAGCACTCTATGATTCATACACTAAGCAGGTGGAGGGATTTGTCCTGGTCTTCTGGGGCATATGCTTGGAGGGTGCAGTTGGGCGGGGCTTGGTGTAATGGCTCTGTTCTCCATTAGGTGGCGCTGCTGAGCTTACTGGGGTATATAAGTGTGACCGCACATGTGCAAGCATGGTAGAGGTAAAAATGGCTTAACCCAGGTCCCTAGTCTCTGGCAAAGGAACTTTGCAGGAACTTAGCGCTCTCACCTATGATTAAGCACCTCTCCTTTGTCTCAGGCCTCCATCTGCTCCCCACCTCCACTCTTTCCATGTCCAAGCCATCAGCCTGCCAGGTGGTACCTCCCTCCAGAGTTTTATCTCAGATGGGATTGTATTTTATGTCAGATAGGAATGTTTGCGTGATGGAGCAAATGTGGCAAATCACAACACACAGACAGTGCTAGGTTTCACTACACTCTGGCATCTTTGTCCCAATACCAACAAACATGGCTGCTCTCCAGGGTCTGCTGGGACCTTTGCCTATGGGGAAGCCAGATGGTCTCTACCAAATGCACTCCAAACAGGGGAACAGCTTCTCTATGTGTGGCACATGGACCTCTCAGACCCCATTGCCTGCCCTGCTTCTTCACCAGAGCACCTCCAGCCACACAGCTCTGGAACTGCAGACTCTGTGCTCCACTGTTTATAAAATCCTGGTGGTTTGTAACCTTTTCCTTTCTCCCTGTCAATGGTTTTGGGGAACGGATTTCTTGTTCAATCACTTGCAAGTGTTTCCACTGTCTTTTTCTCTCCATCTACTTTCAGGGGAGTGCTTTTCTTGCACAATCACTATGTACCAAACTCTCTCCCTTTCTCTCTCTGTCCTCTTTCAGTAAAAATGGCTCCCTACCCTCTGCAGCTTTTTTCCCTCCTAGTTCACCTCTCCACACCATGTACCTGCCAAGTTCTGTGGCTCAAGTTATGCAGATTGTTGTGTTAATCCTCAGATCAATTTCCTAAGTGTTCAAAATGATCTGGTGGTGGTATGGCTGCATTTCAGGGATGAGACAAGCTCAGGATCTCAATACCGTTTCACCATTTTAACTCTTCCCTCTTCTCACCTTTTTCAAAGTTTAAAAAAATATGTATTTGAATTTTTGCATTTTGAATACAGTGTGCATGCTTGTTGTTCTTTTAGTTTCCTAGATCTTTAGTTTGGTATCTAACATTAATCCTGGAAAATTCTCTGTCATCATTGCTTCAAATTTCTTCTGTTCCTTTCTCTATTTCTTCTGCTTCTGATATTCACATTATGCATATTTTACAATCTTTCCCAGAACCCCGGGAGAGCTCATCTTAGCTGTCTTTTTATTCTAATTCTCCCTCTTAAACTTTTAGCTGGTATATCTTTTCACACCTTCTTAATTACTGACCAAAAGTTTCCACTTGTTTTCCAAAATACCCTTAGAAAATCGTAACAAAGGTGGTCTCCTTAGGGTAAGCTGTGAAGTTCTCTGTTCTTATGGCCTCTCTTTAACACTTGGCATGAACTCCATATTATTGCACCAGGATATGTATACCCTGCTTGCAAATAGCTCTACTCTAGGAGCAGGGTGCTAGATGAGGACGGTAGCCTCTGGGAGTTTTGTTGTTGCTATGAGTGTTGTGGCTTGCCTCTCCTGGCATGGAAAAAGCACCCTATGAGTGGACTCAGTGGGGAACTATCAGGCCCAGTATTCTCTGCCAGTCATATTTGCATAGAGCTTCTATCCTACTTAGTATGGGTTTAGTGAGAGAGGGATCCTCAGTATATGCCATGCCTGCCTCTAACAGCTCCTGCCACACAAGAGGTTGATGAAAGATGCTGGTTGTCTCACTCTTGCTGGGATTAAACCATACTTATGACGGGCAATCGAGGGAGAAAGAGTCCTATCTTCTTTGCCGTACTCACACAGAATAGGTCTTCCCTCATATGGAGCTGAGAGTGGGGATGGGAGCAGGTGTGGCTCTAATGCTACAATTCTTGTTATTCTGATTAATATTGAGTAGTTTTTGTTGAATAACCAAGTGGTTATTCATTTTATGTATGCCACTAGGAGAATGTCCAGAAAGCATACATATAGACCACGATTTTCAGTGAAGTAGTTGTAGTTCCGTGGTTGTAGAGAGGGTCCAACACTTGAGCTCTTCACGATATAGTTTTGAAAGTCATAGCTTAAAATTACATTAATTTCCTTTTATTTTACTTTCTATTAAAATCCTTATTCAACACATTCAGTATTAATCAATTTTCCCAAAACAATGTTGTGGGAATTGATTTTCCCTCAAGTCTGCTATTTTCTCATGTTTTGATCATTTCCCCAGTTTATAAACTTCTTGAAGATATGTTTTACTCGTGTTCATATAGTTTATGGGACATATTAGTTACTACATAAATACATAAATGAGTGTCATGATTAATTAGGCCTCGAGACAGAAAATATTTTAACACTAAATGTTTAAAAATCTTAAATATTTTATGGTAGATGAGGTAGTTCATTGGTTAATACAGTGATTAGTCTTTCCCTTTTCATTCTCCCTGATTATCAATCTTTTTAAGAAAAGAGTATATGAGTATCTACTATGTTTCAGACACTATGGCAGGACCTGTGAGAATTATAAAGAATGAGAGGTTTGGCCTCTGTCTTGTGATGCTCACAGTTTAATAAGATACATAGGGGTGTACACCAGGAGATCAATCCTAATATATGGAGCCTATTTGAATATGGAAACAGTTCTGTCATTATAAACAGTTCTGTCATTGAATATGGAAACAGTTCTGTCATTCGTATCTTAATAAGAACAGGAAATTTGTAGACAGACATGTACACAGAGAGAACACCATGTATAGATGGATTACAGTTACCTTTCTACAAGCCAACAGATACCAATCGTTGCTAGCAAACCACCGAAGCTAGGGGAGGGATGGAACAGATTTTTCTTCGCAGCCTCAGAAAAGATCAACCAACTCTACTGACACCTTGATTTTGGATTTCTAGTCTTCAAACTGTGAGCACATAAACTTCTGTTCCTTAAGCCATCAGTATGTGGTACGGTGTTATGGCAGCCCTAACTAATACATGTGATGACAGTGAAGGTTACGAAGAATTATGATATCCTTTAGAATTTAGTTCAACACGATAGAAAGTTGACATATTTATAAAATGAATGAGAGAGAAAGAAGCTTTCAGAGGGAAGGAAACCAGTTAAGTGGTAAGAATAATAATCATGGCTAAACGTGATAAACACCCATGCCCCATTCTAAAAATATAAGTCTGACATTGCAATTACAAATGACCCTGATGAGAAAGAAAACTAAGTGTTTCTAAAGACTAATTATGGATGCAAAGATAGCTCTCGGCTCTGTGATGAGCTCAGATCTAAAAGGGTCAATTAAAAAGGACAGAAGTTACACTGAATAAGCTATAGCAAATAAAGTCACAGAGATGAATAATATCAGAAAGGCTACAATTCAGATTGAGATGAATTTAATGAGAATTACTAGATAACAAAAATGTTTGCAGCAAAAACAGTGAGAATGAAAGAGACAATCTATTCCCCAGTAGCAGAAGTCTTGTAGAATAGGAGCACCCAATTGACCTTCCCCATTCATTTCTTTTTAGTCCTGACATTACCGAAAGGAAACCTAAGACTCTAGTAGGAGAACAAGGTGTAAGATATGATCTAGGCGTTCCCATGATAATTACAACCCAAGCTATCTAGGGCACACTGGGAATGATATTTCACCCCTACTTTTAGTACCTTTGAGTTTCCAGGAAGGAGACCAAAATGAAAGTAGATTCTGCCAAACAAACTGCATCATCCGACACAAACTTCTCTCAAAGCTTATATTCTTTGCTAGGCAATAATTTGTATTAGTTGAGAATGCAGTCTTTGACGTTCATTGCCATGGTTCTAATCCTGGCATCCCCATTTAATGATTTTACAAGCTGGAAGGCAGGTTATTTAACTACATTGTGTCATATTTCTATTTGTATAATGAGCGTAAAATTTTTGAAACAATTAAGGCATATATGGCACATGGTAAGTAGTTAAATAAACACGAGGCCTTCCTAGTGTCATGATCAGTGTTACGAGTATTTTCATTGCCAGCCTTTCGCTCTGATTCTTTATTTGTTTTAACCCAAATTGAGTGGTTGCTGTATTCATTGTACCTTATTTTTGTGCTGGCCTCTGGAAATATCTAGATACAGATAAATAGAAAAGAATTTTTCATTTCTAAGAGCATAAACTCATTATAAAGAGCAGGCAGACCAGGGAGATTCTGTAGAATTTACTGTTGTCAAGACTGGGGTAAATGTTATAAGGAACTTCACAGGGGAATTGACAGTCTGACTGAGTCCAGAAGGATGGGGAGAAATTTATGAAGGTGTCAAGCAGAGAAAAAGCTTTTGGGAAAAAAGGAAGTCAACATTTGAAAATCAGAGAGATATAAGGGCATATTTGTCCTTGGGGGAATTGTGTTTAAGAGCATGCCTAGAGAGAAGCTGAAAGTCGAATCTTAATAGAGGCATTGTGGGAAAGATTTTTCAGTACTACTTGACAAGCCGAGAGGCCTGTATAACTATCAAATAAGGAGCTTTGATTTGAGGGCTGTCCTCTTCAACACAGAGTATGCTATAGGTTTGCGTTGCCTCCAAAATCCGTACGTTGAAGTTTGAGCACCCAATACCACAGAATGTGACCTAATTTGGAAGCAGGGTCCTTATAAAGGTAATCAGGTTAAAACAAGGTCATTAGGATGGACTTTAATTCACTCTGACTGGTGTCCTCATAAAAAGGAGAAATTTGGATACGGAGACAGACATGCATAGAGGGAAGACCTGACATGAAGAGACATAGATGGTTGGTCATCCACAAGTCAAGAAGAGGCCTGGAACAGACTTTTCCCTCACAGCACCCAAAAGGAACCAACTTTGTCAATACCTTGATCTTGGACTTTTAGCCTCCAGAACAAATACATTCCACATTCAGTGTGGAGCCAGACATGGGGTTGGATCCCACGACCCTGGGATCATGAACCTGAACCGAAATCAAGAGTGGGATGCTGAACCTACTGAGTCACCCAGGCGTCCCCAGATATACATTGTTTCTATGCATGAACCATTTTGAAACATTTGAATACAAATATTTAATGATTTTCACTTTCTTTCTTACATTTTTCAATTTTTGAGGAATTCAGAAAGCTATGAGATTGATCCTGGCTTCTAAGATTACAACTGTGTCACATTCTCCCAATGTAAAGACAAGTGGCACGGACATTACTGTAATCTTTAATAGTTCACCTCGTTGCCAGAGTTTCCAAATTAACTCACATGTATTCCATCGTGGTTCATAACAAAGGTAAGAGGAAGGTGCTCTCCTCCCTCTGGCCTTACCCTTTTGACAGATGAGGAACTTGAGGGCAGATGGATAAATGAAAAGCCCTAGGCTGCAGTCAGCAGAGGAGTCTACATCTAGTGTTCCCTTGTTGCCATCAGGCTCAAAAGAGCAGCACAGACCAGTGTCTGTGGTCTGGCACTCTGCCTCAAAGCAAGCAACTGTGAGACACTGCAAACCCCAGATCACTGCTCTCAGGAGCGAGAGAGTGGCCCCAGGCAAGATTCTGAAGTCACACTCATTTTGGTGTGCTGACTTGTTAAGCCATTTGGAGAAAAAAAACAATCGGATTTGGGGCGCCTGGGTGGCTCAGTCGGTTAAGCGTACGACTTCGGCTCAGGTCATGATCTCACAGTTCATGAGTTCGAGCCCCACGTCAGGTTCTGTGCTGACAGCTCAGAGCCTGGAGCCTGCTTCGGATTCTGTGTCTCCCTCTCTCTCTCTCTGCCCCTCCCCTGCTCATGCTCTGTCTCTCTCTGTCTCAAAAATAAATAAAACATGAAAAAATTTTAAGAAAACAATCGGATTAACCTAGTATATGAAACATGTTTATTGAGCCATATGCATGCACTGAGAATATTCCAAGGCACTTTGAGAGTTATAATTGGTCTGATCTAGCCAAGAAGACTTAATAAAAACTTTGCTGAAAAAATAAAAATGGAACACTGGAGAAACTCTATTTGCTCCAATTCCTCTAAACCGTTAACACTTTAAGTGGCAGAATATAATGTTTCAAAGGAAAATAAGCTCTAGGTGTGTAGATGTCTTGTGTCTATCCCTTTCTCCCTAGTGAGTTAAGCTTGTAGATTAATACACCAGAAATAGTAGCCTACCATCCATTCTGCAATCGCCAAGGATATTTAAGGCTACAGGATTTTTCTTAAAAAAATAAAAAAAAAAAAAACAACGTTGAGACACATATGTCTCCACATTGTGCTGGCCATTATATGATCCTGCACTGGCAAAGGGTTGATAATTTTTCATGTTTGTGGAGGTTGTAGATATACAGGATGAAGACCATCGAATGTCTGCTGTGCTAACATAGCTCCCAGCTTGAGAGGGGCTAGCTTTCACACTGAAATTTAGAATGTCTGTAGCATTCCTGAAGGAAACACAGAAGATTCAGCATGCTTTATCTAAAGTGTAAATAGGTAATGGACTTGATTCTGAAGTCCACGACTTTTCTGTTTTAAGAGACAAACATGAAACGATATTGAGAATACCAGGAGGATATAGGGTAGGATTTTCAAAGGCCTGCCTTAAGACTCTGAGTAGGTCACTGACGGTGAAAGGCAGAATGTGGAAATAAGTGACTACATCAGAACATGAATCTCCCCTCTTGCCAAAGGCCTCCTTTGGCCCCAGAAAGCAGCTCACTGCCACCAAGGCCAGTTTTTCGCTCTTCTGAGACCCCTTCAAGTTTATCTCAATAAGAGAAAGGAAATGTCAGAGAATGTATTTGTTTTCCATATCCTCTATCCCATGTAGATTCTTGTACTATGTATTTGTGATTTTGAAAAATGAAGAAGAAAACTTCCAGAGTTCAAGTTTCTAATCTAACCATCTAGATCCTGTGATCTGGATGTATGCCCTTGGCATAACATGGAAAAACAAAAAGTTGGAGGTTTTCCACTGACATTGGGCCCGCAGACAAAGACCTTAAAATACATGGCTTATGCTCTTAAGGAGTAGTCCCAAAGAGTGTTGTTAAGCTGGGTAATTCACCATCCCTAAAAATGTTAAATAGTCCTTAGTCAATGATGTAACAAAAATAGCCTAGAGTTGGTGAGACATCAGATGGACATTTGCGGTCTAAAATCCATGCAAATCCTGAGAGATTTTATTTCTAATATTAGTGCAATAGAGGTGAAAATGAAGATATTGATGTGAGAGGATTAACAGTCAAATTGACCTTGCAAACACAGTAAACAGGGAAAAGTACTCATAAACAGAACACTCAAAAATATCCACTAACTCTATGTACTAATATGAAACCCTAAAAGAACGGTCATAGCTAAAATTGCTTGTGGAATCTGAAATATCAAAGAATATTGTTATAATTTTCTTATCAGACTGTCACAACACTAAACTTAGTAACTGTCACACCAGTTTGTCTTCTTTTTTTGAATTTTTTTCCCTTTCCTTTTCTTTCCTTTTTTCTTTTCTTTCCTTTTGTGTTTTGAGAGAAAGAGAGAGAGAGCTAGTGGGGGGAAAGAAGAGAGACAGAGGATCTTAAGCAGATTCCGTGCCCAGCAGGGAGCCCAATGTGGAACTCGATCCCATGACCCTGGGATCATGACTTAAGCTGTAATCAAGAGTTGGATGCTTAACGATTGAGCCACCCAGACAGCCCTCACACAGATTTTTTATTTTTAAATATGTATGAAGGTAGCAGTTCAACACTGACTTATCTGGTACACATATAATTAGCTGTCAATTTTTTAATGTCTATTTATATTTTGGGAGAGAGAGAGAGAGAGAGCAGAGTAGACAGAGAGAGAGAGAGAGACGGAGGCGCAGAATCCGAAGCAGGCTGCAGGCTCTGAGCTGTCAGCACAGAGCCCGACAACAGGGCTCAAACCCATGAACCACGAGATCATGGCCTGAGCTGAAGTCAGATGCTCAACCGACTGAGCCACCTGGGCGCCCCCATTCCTAAATGATTTATAGATATGTTTCTGTTGTTGCCGAACATATGCTTAATTCTTAGCTATATATCTGTTACTCCCTTAACATTCAGAAGTAGAATTTAATTCTATAAGTCAACATTTAATTAATGAGTCCAACACCTCAGTAGAAACAGCGGACAAGCTCCTTGATCTTGACAGTGACAGTAAGTCTTGCCGGAATCAAAATGAATTCCATGACTTCTATGCAGTTCTGCTACTTATTTATTTATTTATTTATTTATTTATTTAGAGTATGAGTGGGGTGTGAGGGTGGCTGAGAGAAAGAATCCCAAGCAGGCTCCATGGAGTCAGCACAGAGTTCAGCCCAGGGCTCAATCTCATAAACCATGAGATCATGACCTGAGCTGCAATCAAGAGTCTGGCACGTCACCACCTGGGCCACCCAGGCACCTCTTTGCAGTTCTGTTCTATAGACAGACATCATTATCTCTTTTTTATAAACAATTAAATTAAAGGTTGTATACACATCGCTATAGGTATAAAAAAGGTTTATTGGAAAGAGTGTCTACACACTGCCATCCTCACCTAGTGGAATGTGTGTATATCATGGAGGTTCACATCAATATGCTAAATGGCAAAAACAGCTACAGAAGAAATAGTGTGTGTCTTTGAGCATCAGTCTTCCTCACAGATTTAGAAGTTGTCTTAGGATTAACCAAACACACATATCAATAGAGTAGATGTGAAAGAAAAACTCATGTGAAAAAAATAACTTCTGGGTTCGAAAAATGTATTTATGTCGTTGGTGCCTCAAGATGCACCTTACCTTTAGATATGTCAGAGTGCACATGAAGTTCAAAGTCCTGAATTGAAGTTCCCTTGAAAATCTGGGAACAACTGCTCTGCATTCTTCATAAAGGCTCTGCTGCTTTAGCCTCTAACTAATTCTTAATCAAACACACTTTCCTTTTGTCATTGTCGATTTTGTAAAAGGCATTCAGTTGCACCAAGTAAAGAGAAACAAGGCTTCACTGTTAACTACACGGGTCCTTTTGGGAAAGCATAATTTCAGCTAGAAAATTCAAGTGTCAACCCCCATAAGGAACATGATGCTTGGGCTCCTCTGGGTGTGAATGTCCTCTGGAGATGTGTTAAGCAACCAAGGAACATTTGTATCATTTGTCCATCACTAAGGAAATCATTTATTTCTTCCTTTAGTAAAAACTATGGTTTTTACTAACCAAAAAAAAAAAAAAAAAAAAAAAGGGAATGTGCTTTTGCAAAAGATATGGAGGGAGACCCACTTTTTAAAAACTGTCAAGAATTAATACTAGTAATTAATAAAAAACAAATGGTCATAAGTAGAATGACTTTGGGATGTAACAGAAAGAACATGTTAGAAAAACACCCGACATTGTCACATGCCACACGTTTTACCTTGCACAAACATCCCAACTTCTTCAAGGCTATTTTTTTAAGTTTTTTTTTAATGTTTATTTATTTTTGAGAGAGACAGGGACATAGCACCAGCAGGGGAGGGGCAGAGAGAGAGAAAGAGAGAGAGAGAGAGAGAGAGAGACAGAATCCGAAGCAGGCTCCAGGCTCTGAGCCATCAGCACAGAGCCCAATGCAAGGCTCAAACTCACAGACTGTGAGATCTTGATGTGAGCTGAAGTCGGGCGCTTAATCGACGGAGCCACCCAGGTGCCCCACGGCTATTTCTTTAATAAAATTTTGAGATAATAATAGATGCTTTGTTTAATTAACTAGCCGCGATCAGAAAAACCCTCTACTACCCTCTACCTCACCTCCAAGCACATCCACCTCTTTCCACTTGTAATGTCAACAGCTCTAAGACACAGGGGTTGCGGATCAGTCTGGGCTACCGATTATCTAGGCGTAATGTAGAAAGAAGGCAGGAGCCCTAGCCTATGTCTTCATCACTTAGTAGTGAGGTTTATGCTTGCACTGAGGACCTCAGGACCACAGGACTGTCTATGAATGGTCCTTGTTCAGATGGCTTGAGGCCGGTAGGTTAGCTTTGCCCAGTAGATCCCTATTGCTTCTAAAGTTCCAGCTGTACATACATCTTATGGTCCATCTGTTCTGACAAAAAAGCTCATCGCATACTTTAGAAGTCTATCATCCCCCCCATGGCGGAAGACTTTCCCCCTGCTCATCTGTAAGTTTCTACCTCAGGTCCTATTTCTCAGAACACTTTGTGGCAACTGTCATTCAATCCTCCGAGGGCCGTGGCATCCATCTCGTTCCTCTTCTCTCCCTAAGATCTAAACTCTGTCCGCTTAACCCAGGAGCAGTACTCAGGGGCTTGAAGGGACTCCTTGCATGCCTGGCCACTTGGACATTGGAGCATCAACCACCTAAATTTCCTGTTCCCTTACTGCAGCTCCTACACGTATTTACAGGAAAGGTCACACACCTTCATCCTGGTTAGTCACTGCTGTTGGCCAGAGGCTAACCTTCAGCATTATTATGATACTGCAGAAACACTGTTGCTCCTTTATTCATCGGAGACCTTTCTGTCACCTCATCTAACCCCATGTAGTCCGAATGTGTCTCTCCCAAATTGTAACTCTCATGCCAAGCTGTTCCCTCTCATGTTCTCTGCCCTCCTTCCTGGATTTTAGGCCTTAAATATAACACAATGATTCACACAAATCTAAAGCTGGAAAGTAGAAAATGTTAAAAAAAAATAAGTATGTCAAAACACTTTGTAAAATAAAAAACACCAAACAAATGCATTGATCTTTTTGTTGTTGTTGTTGTATTTTCTTTCTTTCTTTCTTTTCTTTTCTTTTCTTTTTTTTTTTTTTTTTATTTAAATTCTAGTTAGTTAACACATAGTGTAACATTGGTTTCAGGACATTTATATACCGTCTAAACTTTTAAATTTTTAAAAAAGTGTTTACTTATTTTTGAGAGACAGACAGACAGACAGAGCATGAGCAGGGGAGGGGCAGAGAGAGAGAGAGGGAGACACAGAATCCGAAGCAGGCTCCAGGCTCTGAGCTGTCAGCACAGAGCCCGAGGAGGGGCTCGAACCCACAAACCACAAGATCATGACCTGAGCTGAAGTCGGACGCTCAACCGACTGAGCTACCCAGGTGCCCCAATCTATCTTCTAAATTTTAAGTGTATAATTACCTCTTACTCTACCATTAGTCCTTAGTCCTTATCTACAACTATGTGGCACAGTCTTTTTGTTTATTTTAATTCTCCAATAAAACAGAAAATTATCCTCTGCCCTCATGAATTTCTAGATGGCTTTTTAGAGTGGATACTTCCTCATTCTACCCAGACTAATTCATCAAAGAAAGCTTCCTCTCTTTTCTTTACCATCCTTCATTGTTAGAAAACAAGGACCTATCATTTCCTTGAGATGAGATACGCATTCAGTGGTCTCATGCATGGGAAGGAGCCTTGTGTCAGTGCTGACAGCATTGAGTCTGCTTGGGATTCTCTCTCTCCCTTTCTCTCTGCCCCCACCCCCCCCCCCCGAGTCAAGGGCACTTGCACACGTGCACTTTCTCTCTATCAAAATAAATAAGTAAATTTTCAAAAATATTAATTCAGAATATAAATCTCTCACAGGTAAGAAGGAGCTCTATTTAAAAAGTTGGTAATTGAAATTACATAAGCCTAAAGTTTGGTTCTGTTTTGTTTAAGCACTATATTATAAACAATTTCACTTGTAGATAAGGGGCTTAAATTTAAAGAACTTCTATTGCTAACCCATCAGTTGAGGCAATTTTGAGGATTAACCTTGATTTTGTTCCATCATAAGCAAGAGTATCTCCCCTGTCTGTTTCCAGCTTTCACTGCTCACCACAGATGAGAATTCTCTTGGGATAAAATATCAAATGTAAAATTTGGAAGCAAATTTGTTAAACAAAGTCACAAAACAAAAGTAGGATGAAAAATTAATGATGGTTCATAAAATTTAAATTCCTTCAGCTATAACTAAAGAGAAAACGCTGCAATTTTAATTCTTTTAACTAAGTAAATCTCATTTATCCCACAAACATTATCGAAATGAGAAGTGTGATTTTCAGTATTTGAAAAAGCAGCTCAGGCTGTCATCACCTTCTGCTGAAATTAAAATTAAAACACAGCATGGCAAAACTTAAATGCTTTGAATCGCCGTAAAAATAAATAACACACAAAACTTTATCCATACTTTATGGACTTTTTATTGACTGTTGTTCACATGCCTTCCAGAATGGAAACACCTGGGCGTATCTGCCGCAAAAGGCTAGCAGACGTGTTGATGACTGGACTCTGCAAATCTCGAAGAGTCTTCCTGTTATCCAGAAAGACTTAGTATTATCAATACCCTTAGTATTAACTGTTTCCACAACTATTCCTTCAGCTATCCACCCATTAGTAGAAGCCAAACTATTAGAATTACTCATCAATTATAATGTATAATTTCAAGTTGTATTAGAGGTCAAAGGTTGTTCTTGCGTCAGTAGGGAGAATAGGGACTTTTAAATGTGATGCTATCCTAGGGGCGCCTGGGTGGCTCTGTGGTTAAGCCTCCGACTTCATCTCAGGTCATGATCTCACAGTCCGCGGGTTCAAGCCCCGCGTCGGGCTCTGTGCTGACAGCTCCGAGCCTGGAGCCTGCTTGGGATTCTTTGTCTCCCTCTCTCTCTGCCCCTCCCCTGCTCTCGCTCTATCTCTGTCTCTCTCAAAAATAAATAAACATTAAAAAAATCCTTAAACGTGATGCTATCCTAACTACTCAAAATATCAAATTGGATGATTGAGATCAAAATCTGGTTCAAGGTGTTGACGGGTTCACACACTTCCCAATCTTTAACCCTCTCCTAAGCCCTGAAATGAAGTGAAACAACGGAGCAAGTAGCATAAAGCAAAGAAAGAAAGAAAGAAAACCATGGACAGTATCAAGACTAATATTGAGAAAGGAGCCTCATGGACTCGACTTACTTCCCAGGGAACTTAAGGGCACTGGGCAGTGGCCCCGGGTGGTGTCAGCAGCTCTGCGGGACTGTGTGGACCAGGGAAACAGAAACTATTCAGTTAGCTCCGAGAGCACGAGAAACCGAGTTGCCAACCATCCCACCTTACAGCACAGTGTCCTCCCTCAGTAGGAAAAGATTCTCGGCAGCCAAAGATGGGCTTCGTTTTAGGTGATGACCAAGCCCAGATGACAGAGAATGTCATCTGCATTGTAAGCACACGTAGAGCCCGGGCACAATTTTCTGTGTCTTGTCGCAAAAAAAAAAGATCTTAATAATTTTGAAAAAAACACAAATGACGCTAACAGCACAGTTTTCATGTCAGTGCAGTAAATTAGTCCAAACTAGCACAGGCACAAACAAAAAGGTTTTCTTCAGTGGCTTTAGATTACATGAAAATGCAAAATGAAATGACAGAATTATTTGAAAATAATGGTATTGATTATGCAGTATTTCAGACTGCGTGGGAGACAGCTAAAGGAGTTATGAGACATTTATGACAGAAGGTACTGATGACTTTGAAAATGAAAATAATTAAATCTAATCAAGAAGAAGCAAGTGAAAGATTTAAAAACAAAAGCAGAGGGGGCGTCTGGGTGGCTCAGTTGGCTGAGTGTTTCACCTCGGCTCCGGTCATGATCTGGCCATTCCTGAGTTCGAACCCCATGTTGGGCTCTGTGCTGACAGCTCAGAGCCTAGAGCTTGTTTCAGATTCTCTGTCTCTGCTCCTCCCCTACTTGGACTCTGTCTCTCTCTCTCTCTCTCCAAAATAAATAAATATTAAAAAAAAATTTAAGAGTAGAGGATGGAATTAGTAAATTTAAGTCAGAAAGAAAAGAGTTAAAAAAATGGGAACTAATATATAAATCCAAAAATGAATTCATTAATTAAATAAATAAAATAGGGAACGCTCTAACCAATCTAATAGAGAAGAGAGAAAAATCTCAATAAATAAAATTGGAAATTGGAAAGGAGTTATAACTATTAAGAGAGGAAGTTTCAAAATCCTTAGATTCTTAATAAATACAATTTAAACATAGATGGGGTGAAAAATTTTTTAAAGAGAATATAACCTATTGTGGTAGAACAGGTAATGTACAGAAACTAAACAGAACAAGTATCATAGAAAAAATAAAAAGGTAGTTGACAAGTTTCCCTACACACAGTAAATTCTGGTGGTTTAAAAATAGACTCACATTAAAATTCTAAAAATCAGACATTAATGCTACTAAAACTGTTCCTGAGCATAAAAAAGGAGAGAAATTTCCATTTCCATTCCATTCTATTAAATAGGATAATAGACATCTACAAATCTAACAAACTGCACCGGAAAAGAACACTACAGAATTGTCGGATTAGGTGAATATTGTTTTTAAGTTTATTTATTTCTTTTGAGTTGGGGGCCAGAGAGAGAGGGAGAGACAGAATCCCAAGCAGGCTTTGTGCCGTCAGCACGGAGCCTGAAGCGGGGCTCAATTTCACCAATGGTGAGATCATGAACTGAGCTGAAATCCAGAGTCAGACGCTTAACCAACTGAGCCACCCAGGCGCCCTGGCAAACATTCTCACAATGTTTAAGCACTTTAAAAAATTCCACAAATTCAACATTTGGAGTCAACGGAATTGAGATCGATTTAAAATTATAAAATGCTTTAATATGCCATTTTTATATATTCAAGGAAAAATTGGTATTATCACATTCACAAGTAGAAAGACTTCCCAATATCCAATCATTAATGTAAGACTTGTATGATACATACAGAGATATAGACATTGTCACAACATAAAGACACATGATGTTCCTTAAGCAGGAAACACTAGAAGTGTTCCCGCTAAAGTCAAAAAGACCATAAAGATACCCGTGTTCCCACAGCTCTTCAACACTGTCAAGTAGTAACAGCAGCCGCAGGTGAACAAGAGATAGCAGTTAGAGGCATACAAATTATGAAGGAAAATGCACATAATATATCTGGAATGCTGAAAAGAATCAATGGAAAAATTGACAGTGAAAACAAAGAGTCATAGGAAAAATGGGAAATTTTATACCAGTAAGAAATTCAAGACAGGAAGTGAAAACATCAACGTACAAAAGTCAATAGTTGGATATAAACAAACCAAAAACGTTGTGAAGAAATAATGGAAAGTACTAACTCAAGGCCAACAAACAAACAAACGCAAAGGAAACCAATAACAAATACACAAACCAACAGCGGTAAAACATATAAAATACTAACAATCTACGTGAGGAAACACTTCTGAAAAACACAAAGTCTGATTTGGACGAAAAACGTATGTTCTCAGATAGGCAGATACGAATTCTTTTGAAGGAAAGATACTGAACTTGCTTAAGTCAATTCATAAAGTTCATAAAACATACCATGAAAAGTCATGAAGTTATTTTTTCTTGCTCTAGAAAAGTAAATTCTAAGCTCATCTGGAAGAATCAACGGGCAAGAATAGACAGGAAAATTCTGAAAAAGAAGAGTAATGCGGACAAAGTGACCGATTACAAAGATTGTAAATTAAAGCAGTGCAGTTCGGAACCATGAATAAGCAAAAAGACAAATGGATTCAGATAGAAAAATCAGAAATATTCCCTACTGCAAATTAAAATTATGTTGCTCTAAGTAAGGTATTAGTATCTCAAATCAGTGGGAAAGGTGGTCTTTCCAATAAATAGCTTGGGGAATGATTGCACAGGTAGATGAAGAAAGTTCCAATTGGATTTATTACCTTAAATCATACTCCAGGATAAACCATGATACATCAGATTTTATATGCAATTTAAACAACACAACTACTATTTCAATTAATTATTCTTCGTCTTCAGAGTAGAAAAACACCTTTCATTATTGTGACTCAAAATACAGAGGCATAAGAAATTTGATTATTTGACTACATACGAATAATAAAATAAAATAAAACACTCTGTCCCAGCAAAAAGCATTAGAACGTAAATGGTAAATTTAGACGCTTATGTCACAGTTGCGATATCACTAATATGTTAAAAGGATTGTAAATAATTTATTGAAAAAGAACAATAGCTCTATATAAAAATGGGTGAGTGAAATGCACAGATAGTTTAAGCAAAAGAAACAGAAATGGACTGTTATTATGCAACTTAATATATCCATGTACTGCTATCAATTACTCGAGGATTTTATGAGGTAAAAATGAGGAAAGTATGCACAGTATACTACCATTTATCTATATTATATTATCTATTTTATAATAGAAAATATTATATACTTTCTATTTTAATGTTAGAAAGCTACACTAGAAACTAAGATAAAAACCTCTGTTGGAGAGAATAGAGATAAGATTCTGTGATTACATACAGTTACTACAACATTCTATGATTATACATTGGTTTGTACATTTGAATTTGAAACCATGTAAATATTAAATATGACAAAATTCATTAAACAGGCAATTCCAAAAATTGAAAGTAAGTAAAATAAATGAAACCTAATTATTTATACATAGTAGTAAAATCCCAAAGAGAGAGATTATTTCAAGTGGCTTTAAAATACTTCATTGTATATTATTAGAGGTTATGTAGAGAGGAAAAACCGGAAGTGCAAAATCATAGCAAAATTTTCAGTATTCTTATTTTTTAGGAAGGTTGGTATTATGATTCTCACATTGTGTGTATTGTGGAATAAAATGAATTGGGATCTTGGTGCTGTTAGGAACCAGAAATTTTCAGTGTGGGAAGAAGAAATAAATGCAAATCCAGAGTCAAGTACTAACTCCAAAACTTTAATCAGAAGAGAAGTATGATCCCATGATATATCTCATTTGGAGAAAAAAAAATGTATCTTTCTACTAAAAGATGGAGAAACCATGACTGCATGAGTAACAGTGAGTACCCAGCATCCTCAGACTTTTCTTAAAGGTTTCACTAATTCCAGGGTAGGTACTATATAAACCTGAGAAATCTTGTTATAATAGACTATCAACACTACCAAACATAATACTAACGACGTATTATGTGGACTCCAAACAATTTAAGAGGAAAGACTTTTGCCTCTCTGAAGAATGCTTTGGGGGAAAACCCATTATTTTGAAAACTGGTAAATAGAGAAAACCAATCTAGCATTTGCCCTGTCTTTTCCATATGGATTGCTCCTCAAGGTAAATAAGTAGTTGAGAAGAGGAAATCTTCTATTGCAAATATATTCTAGCTAATAAATTAAGACCACGTTCAAAATCTAGGGAAAAGATGTATCTAGTCAATGGTCACCAGTGATGGCTGACTGCATAAAAGGAGAGAAAATTAGACACGCAGCTTCAGATCGATGTACCTAACATCACCAAGTAAGTATTCTTGACAAAAATAATGAAACTTGAATCGTATCAAGCCCTTAGCTCTAATTAGAGATTTGCAGGACATATATGGGGAGCAGAGGAACATAAATACATTAAATTACGCCATGGTGATGCAGTTGGAAAAAAGAACCCAGTCTATGAGGAAACACTACCAGACAGAGGTCCTGGTTCTTCCGAGAAATAAATTGCAAGAAAGAGGGAGAGAGAGAGAAACAGAGAGAGAAAGAGAGAGAATAAAGGACAAAGGTGGAGAGAAGGTTAAATTAAGGTATGATCTTTATTTATGATCTTTACTTGATTCCTGCTTTGAATAAAGCATTAAAAATATTACAAAACAGTAAGAGGGATTCAAACACTGAATGCTTGCTTATATGAAAGCACTACTTGTGATAATGATGCGGTATTGAAGCTGTTATTCTAAAAAGTGTTAGTTTTTAGATATACATACTGAAGTACTTAAAAAGGAGGTTTTATGATGTCCAGGATTTTCTGCAAAATAATCAGAGGAAGTAGAGGAAGTGGGTGGAGAGTAAAAGGAAACATCATTGACCACACAGTGAAAGTTATTGAGGTTGTGCAATGTCTACATAAGGGTTTGTGCTGTTATTTTATACGTGTATATATTTGATATTTAAAAATTTTTCTCATTAACAATGACTGTAAACATAAAAATAGATTTCACTTAAATATAAACAGATAAAATGGCAGTATACCTTAATCTCACACCTTGAGAGGAAAAAGGTTAAGACCTTAGTCACTAAGCCACTAATTAGAACGAATATCAGGGAATGTCTCTCTCTACTCAGTCATGGTCTAGTTTCTATTCCAGAAATTATATCTTCTTAATTTGTTACTTCTGCCTTCAGTGTTACCTGAGCAGTACAGCCTATCATCATGAGCAACAGTGGCTCGTCTATGTTAGGATATTAAAAAGAAATTTGTGTGATCTGGAAAAGCCATCCAGGTAGGATGGCCTGTCTTGTCCTCTCCTCTACACCCCCAACGCCACTGAGAAAGTCCTCACCTCGAGAATTAGAGGCAATGACTCTGCTCTTTTGAGGTAAGTGGGCTTTCGACTTCTAAATTTGTTTATAAATTCATCAGGAATAGGTTTTCAAGGGTCTACCATTGTCTATGGCTAAGATAATATCTACCTTAAGTTAGAAACATATTAGAAACGTTTTTTTTTTTCTTTCCTGGAGTCACTGTGAAAACAAAACAGCTAATATATTCAACTTGGAGGAAAATGAAAACTCAAGTGAGTTTCTTTCAAATACTTGGTTCCATGCATTTAGAGAAGGAAAATCTACAAAGCGTAGCAGTGGGAGGAAAGAAAGAAAATGACAATTGATCCTTTCTTAGCTCTCTATCTGCTTCTTATCTAATCAGTGTTTTCTCCCCCATAAAACAGTAGGTTTGTTAAAGTAAGAAGCATAGGTGACCTTAATATTCAGTGTTTCCTTTCAACAAAAATGCTTTGGTTTATTTTCAGTCACAGAACACTATGCATCCTTCCGGCACTCAATAAAATGTTACTGACTCATAACCAATCAAGCCCTGATTCTTTCATTCTTAATTTTTCACGGAGATTTCCAAATGTACCTGTGGCTCCCCCCACACTGCCTTCTGCTGTGTAATTCCCTGTGATGATTTCTGCCAATCCTATTTTTCCTACATTTACTAACAGCTTATACCAACTAGTATTTACTCTTATTCTAGTACATGATTCAGATAGTTTTATACCTGAAAAACCACTTTAAAAGTTGGAGAAATTGTGTGATATTTAGAGAGAGTGAGAGTGCAAGCAACGGAGGGGTAGAGAGAAAGGAAGAGAGAGAGGAGAGAGAACCCCAAGCGGGCTCCACTCCCAGCATGGAGGAGCCCAATGTGTAGCTCGATTTCAGATCTCAGTACGGTGAGATTATGACCTGAGACAAAATCAGGAGTCAGGCACTCAGCTGACTGAGCAGCCACCCCGGCACCCCGGTGACATCATTTTTAAAGTCACTTTGTGACATGAAATTATCTCATTTTGGACTTTTTGGTAATATTTGAGAGTATGTGCTATTAGTAATATTTACATTATGATTTTAGAAATTTAATATTTTTAACTTGGTAAGATTTTGATGGATCCACAGGAAGTCAAGACAATACAGAGAGTTTTGTTACAACTAAGGTAGCTATAGTAAAATATCAATGCAGAAAATTGACATTGGTATCAAGTGTATGCAGAGTGTAATGTGATTTTATCACATGTTTGGATTCTGTTAACCAACACCAAAATAAAGATACAGAACTATTCCATTACCACAGAGACTGTCTTACGCTGCCCATTATAGTCTCACCCACCTCTAACCTATAGGAACTACTCATCTGTGCTCAATCTCATTAATTTGATCATTTCAAGAACGTTCCATAAATGGAATGATACGTTATGGGACCTTTTGATACTGGCTTTTTTCACTGAGCATAATGCCACTGAGATCTATTCAAGTTGTTGCACGTATCAATAGCTTACTTTTTTATTACTGAGTAGTGTTCCATGATATGGATATACAAAAGTTGGGTTAACCACTCAGCTATTGAGGGACATGTGTTGTTTCCAGTCTCTAGCTGTTACAAATAAAGTTGCTATGAATAATTGCATATGGGTTTTGTGTGCACATAAGTTTTCATGGCTTTAGGATAAATGTCGAGGAGGGCAATTATAGGGTCGATATGGTAAATTTCCACTTCGTCCTCTTCGCCTCCCCCTTTTTTTAAGTTTTTCTTTAAGTTTTAGTTAATATACAGTGTAATATTAGTTTATGTGTACAACATCCATATAATACCCAGTGCTCGTCCCAACAAGTGCCCTCCTTAATCCCCAATATCTGTTTAACCCATCCTCCCACCCACTGACCCTCTGGTAACCATCAGTGTGTGCTCTATAGTTAAGAGGTGTTTCGTGGTTTGCCTGTTCCCCCCCCCTTTGCTCCTTTGTTTCATTTCTTAAATTCCACATAAGGGTGAAATCATACACTGTTTGTCTTTCCCTGACTTATTTTACTTAGCATAATACTCTTTAGCTCCATCCACATCATTGCAAATGGCAAGATTCCATTCCTTTTTATGGATTAGTAATATTCCACACACACACACACACACACACACACACACACACACACACACACCTTTCTTTTTTTACACAACATATTAAAATTTTTTTTCAATGTTTATTTTTGAGAGAGAGACACAGTATGATCAGGGAGGGGCAGAGAGAGGGGAAGACACAGAATCTGAGGCAGGCTCCAGGCTCTGAGCTGTCAGCACAGATCCCAATGCGGGATTCAAACTCACGAACCATGAGGCCATGACCTGAGCTGAAGTCGGATGCTTAACCGACTGAGCCACCCCGGTGCTCCTTCACTACGTCGTCTTTATCCATTCATCAGTCGATGGACGCTTGGCCTGTTTCCATAATTTGGTTATTATAGATAATGCTTCTATAAACCTGGGGTGCATTTAATGGAATCCTTACCAAAATACCAACAGCATTTTTCACGTAGTTCGAACAAAAATTCCAAAAATTTGCATGGAACCACAAAAGACCCCAAATGGCCAAAGCACCTTTGAAAAAAAAAAAAAAAAAACAAAGCTGGAGGCATCACATTTCCAGACTTAAGTTTTATTACAAACTGTAGTGATCACGATAGTATGGTACTGACACAAAAATAGACACAAAGAACAGATCAGATAACCCAGAAATGAACCCACAACTATATGGTCAATTAATCATCAACAAAGCAGAAAAGGGTATTCAATGGAGAAAACACAGTCTCTTAAATAGATGATGTGGGAAAACTGGACAATAACATACAAATAATGAGACTGGACCATTTTCTTATGCCATACACAAAAATAAATTCAAAATGGATCAAGGACAAACGTGTGAGACAGGAAACCATAAAAATCTTAGAGGAAAACACAGGCAATAACCTCTTTGACATCAGCAACTTCCTTCTAGATATGCATCCTGAGGCAAGGGAAACAAAAGTAAAAATAAACTTTTGGGACTTCATCCAAATAAAAAGCTTTTGCACAGGGAAGAAAACAATCAACAAAACTAAAAGGCAATCTATGGCATGGAGGAAGATATTTGCATACATCTTATCTGATAAAGGATTATATCCAAAAAATATAAAGAACTTATAAAATTCAACACCCAAAAAACAAATAATCCATTTAGTCTGATAAAAATCTCTCAAAATATTTTCCACATTAGCTGCATCACTTATGCTCCCACCAGAAATGTATGGGAAATTGAGTTTGTCTGCATCCTTGCCAGCATTTGGACTTTGTAATTTTTATTTTAGCTATACTAAAAGGCATGCAGTGGTATTATACTGTGCTATTAATTTTCTTTCCCCTAAAGGTTGGAGCAGTTGAACATACTTTCATTTATTTATTTGCCATCCTTATATCCTCTGTGAAATGTGGCTTCATGTTTTTCCCCTATTTTCTAATCACAGTGGGTTTTTTTTAAACTGTTGAGCACTGAGAACTCTTTACAAATTCTAAATATGAGCCCTTATTAGATTTGGAGTTTACAGATATTTCCTGCCAGCCTGTAGCTTGTCTTTCATCTTCTTGATAGAGAATTTCACAGATCGAGTCCAACTTACTGACTTCTTTCTTAATGACTATGCTTTGGGCATCATGTCTAGAAGAAGTCTTCACAAATCTCTAGGTCCTAGTATTTTATCTTATAGTTTATCCTAAAGGTCTTATAGATTTACAGGTTTTATTTAAGTTTACGATCCATTTTGAGTTATTTTTTTAAATAAGGAATTAGATTTAAATCAAGGTTCACTTTTTCCTAAGGATATCCATTTAATTTAGTGCCATTTGTTTAAAGTTTATTTATTTTGAGAGACAGAGCACAAGTGAGGAGGAGCAAAGAGAGAGGGAGAGAGAGAGAATCCCAAGCAGACTTCGCCCTATCAGTGCAGAGCCCAACATGGGGCTCCAACTCATGAACCGTGAGATCACGACTGAGCCGAAACCAAGAGTCAGATGCTTAACCGACTGAGCCACCTGGGTGCCCTGACTCCAGGGCCATTTTTCAAAAAGCCAGTCCTTCCTACATTCGAGTCCTTTTGTACCTGTGTCAAAAGTCAGTTGGCCATATCCGCGTATGTACATTTCTGGGACAACTATTGTGTTCCATTGATCTTTGTTTTTATGCCTCTGCCAATACCACAGAGTCTGATTTCTGAAGCTCTAAAACAAATTTTGAAATCAGAGATGGTGATCCACCCCGCTTTATTCTTCCTCTTCAAAATTATTTTTGCTATTAGATTTTAGACAATCTTGTCTTATCCACAAAATATCATGCTGAAATTTTGACAAGGATTGCATTAAGGCTATATATCAGTTTTCTTTGATTTATTTTATCAGAATTTTTTAGCTTAGAAGTTCTATAGACGTTTTAAGTTTATACCCTAGTATCCTGTCATTTTGAGCAATTATAAACGGTACTTTATTTTTGACCTCAGGGTCCATGTGTTGCTACTGTGCAGGAATACAAAGCAATTTTGGAAGAATGATCTTGTATTCTTGTGACCTTGCTAAACTCACCTGTTAGTTCTAAGAGGTTTCTGTTTTAGTTTTTTTTTTTTTTTGTCTATTCTTTGGTAGTTTCTGTGTAGACAGCCATGTCACCTACAGTTAGAGATGATACAATTTCTTCCTTCAGATCCATATTCATTTTATTTCTTGTCTTACTTCATTGCCTCTAACTTCCAGAACTATGTTTATTAAGGTATGGAGAGTACACATTTTGCTTGTTCCCAAACTTCAAGGGAAAGATTCAGTTTTTCACAATTAAGTATTATGGAAAATGTACTTTTTGTGTAGATGCTCTTCATTAAGTTGAGGAAGTTCCTTGCTTTGTACTACTAATTTTCTGAGAGTATTTGTCATAAATGCATAAGGAATTTTATCAAATTCTTTTTCAAGGAACTTCTACTTTTGTCTTGAAAACATCATGGATATGGGGCGCCTGGGTGGCTCACTCGGTTAAGCGACTGACTTCGGCTCAGGTCATGATCTCGTGGTCTGTGAGTTCGAGCCCCGTGTCGGGCTCTGTGCTGACCGCTCAGAGCCTGGAGCCTGTTTCAGATTCTGTGTCTCCCTTTCTCTCTGACCCTCCCCCATTCATGCTCTGTCTCTCTCTGTCTCAAAAATAAATAAAAATGTTTAAAAAAAAAGAAAGAAAATATCATGGATTTTCTTGATTGCTTTTAAAATACTGAACTGTCCTTGCATCCTTGGAATATCCCTTTCGTCATGGTGTATAATTCCACTTCTTACTATCAAAAAAAATAATTTTGCATCTATATTAATGGAAGACATTGGTCTGTATGTTTTTTCCACTCTCTTTGCTAGTTTTGGAATCATGTACTTTTAACATCATTACAATGAAATGCTCTTTTCTTCTTTTCTGTTTTCTAGAAGAGATTGTGTAGAATTGGTATTAATTTTCCTCTAAATGTCTGGTAGAATTCACAAATGAAATGGTTTGGTCCTACAGATTTCTTTTCTAGGAGTTTTTATATTATAATTTCTATTTTCTTAATAAACTACTTAAATTATCATTTGGCATTAGCTGAGTTGTGGTGGTTTGGCCTTTTTAAGAAGCTGGTTTACATTACCTAATTTGTTAATTTATGTGGAAGTATTATTCTCTGAATATACTTTGGATTCCACGAATACACTTTTGATTTCTGAAGAGTCAGTACAGAAGCTACCTTTTTCAAGTGATATTGAAACTTACATCATATTCTTCTGTTTTATACCCTTTTTAGAGATTTGTCAATTTTATTGACCTTTTCTAAGAAATGGATTTGTTTTCATCAATTTTTTCTATCATATATATTTACATGAATATATAATACATAATATATATATATATATATATATATATATATATAGGTGTGTGTGTGTGTGTGTGTGTGTGTGTTTGATGCTGTAAATCTCACTCCACATTGCCACATTCCACTTTTTGATAAATTATATTTGCACTTCCATATAAAAATATTTCTAAATTATTCTTAATACTTCTTTCTTAGATCCAAGTGTTACTGAGAAGAATGTTATTTAATCACCAAATATTTGGTGGGGCTGTTCCAGTTATCTGTCTTATTCTAGCTCCATCTCATATTCTGAAGTATACTTTGTAGGATTTTTATTATTTTCTATGTGTTAATGTGTATTTTATGGCCCATAATTTGATCTATTTTGGCAAATGTTTCATATGAGCATGATGAGACCACTTAATTCTGCTCTTACTGGATAAATATTTTTTTAAATACCAATTAGAATAAATTGATTTGTAGCACTCCACCGATCAACTATACTGAATTTCTGCCTGCGTGATCTATCAATTACTGAGAAAAGGGCAGTGAAGTCTCCAATCGTACTCATGCTTTTGTGTACTTTTTTCTTTCATGACTATCGGTTTCTGGCTCACATATTTCCACACTCTCGTTAGTTGTGTACACGTTAAAAGATTTCAAGGTCTTCCTGCTAAAACTACCATTCCTGATATCTATCTTGTTTGGAAGGCTCTTTTTTTCCTCACATATATGTAGCTTCTCCAGCTTTCTTTTTGTTAGTGCTCATATATCTTCCTTCATCCTTTCAGTTTAACTTATCAGATTATTTTCTCTTAAAAAGTGTTTCCTGCGACATGGGAATGGAGACTGGTGCAGTCACTCTGGAAAACAACACAGAGGTTCCTAAAAACTTAAAAACAGAACTACCCGAAGACCCAGCAATTGTACTCCTAGGTATTGATCCAAGGGATACAGGTGTGCTGTTTCAAAGGGACACGTGCACCCCAATGTTTATAGCAGCACTATAGACAATAGCCAAAGTATGGAAAGAGCCCCAAGGTCCATCGATGGATGAATGGATAAAGAAGATGTGGTCTATATATACAATGGAGTATTACTTAGCAATCAAGAAGAATGAAATCTTGCCCTTTGCAACTATGTGGATGGAACTAAAGTGTATTATGTTAAGAAAAATAGAAAAAGACAAATATCACATAACTTCACTCATATGAGGACTTTAAGAGACAAAACAGATGAACATAAGTGAAGGGAAGCAAAAGTAATATAAAAACAGGGAGGGGGACAAAACAGAAGAGACTCTTAAATATAGAGAACAAACAGTGTTGCTGGAGGGGTCGTGGGGAGGCGGGTGGGCTAAATGGGTAAGGGGCATCAAGAAATCTACTCCTGAAATCATTGTTGCACTATATGCTAACTCATTTGGATGTAAATTAAAAATAAATTATTAAATAAAAACATAAACAAATCTAAAAAAAAAAAGTAAAGTGATTCCTGGTACATAACACAATAACAGTTGGGTCTTTTCTTCCCCCATTCTGAAGCTCTGTCTTTTAAGTGATGTATTTCAACAATTGGTATTCAAAAATAATTATTAGATTGATATTTACCATGCTCACCCATTTCCAATTTGTTGTGCTTATATTTATATTCCTCCCTTTCTGTCTTTTCTGACTTTTTAAAAAATGCTTATTTATTTCTTTTGAGACAGAGAGAGAAAGCACAAGCAGACAGAGGGGCAGAGGGAGAAGGAGAGAGAGAATCCCAAGCAGCCTCCACGCTCAGTGTGGTGCCTCAGGCAAGGCTCAATCCCACCACTTGTGAGATAATGACTTGAGTCGAAATCAAGAACCACATGCTTAACCAACTGAGCCACTCAGGCGTCCCTGGGTTCTCTGATTTTAATTGACCTTTATATGGTTCCATTTTTATCTCCTTTCTAAGCATATTTACTATACATTTTAAAACCAGTAATTGTCCTACAGTTGCAGTGTGTAATCTAAGCCCATCTGTAAATAACACCATATCGTGTCACTTGCCATGGATGTACCTTGTAACATTGAGTACACCCAATTCCTCCCCGACATCCCTTACGGCGTTGTCATTCATTCAACTTATCCACATGATATAATCACTTTGTAAACTCTTCTATTAATGTTTTACGTGATTATGTTTTCACTTAAGAATAAGAAAAATACGCCAGTTCCAGTTCTGGCAGAAAGCAACGAGAGCCGCACAGCACATCCATTGCTTAAGTAAAATACAATTTTATCATTTTTTAAGTAAAATAACACTACTTACAATCCTACGCTTCAGTGTCCATCTTTTCAAGGAATAAACAGGTATCATGTTTCATGCCTATTTGTCTAGATATATGAAAGTACTTATTAGCAATACTATTTTTTTTTTAAATATTGCAAAGTAGTCTCAACTGTCAGCTGTAACTGCTGCAAATGTTACGTTAACTTGTGAATACTCCTGGAACCATACCTGAGAACAGAAAGAAAACAAAATGATTGTAGGCTCTACTGAGCAAGCATACTTTATTATGCAGAACATATGGCATTCATGTACCTAAGACGTATCTGACATGTCATTTAATTTATGTTTCTTTTATCCAAGCACTTCACAGTCAAAAGCTTCCTTGTTTTTCCTGTTGTGCAAATAGCAAATGTTCATGGCATTCAGAAAAAAATCTTCTTTTGTTTTATGGATTTAGAACATTAGAAACGGAGAAAGCTTTCCTATAGCCTGAGTTGTATTAATTACTAGCCTCCATGTTTAGGGTCACGAGCCTTACCGTTTGAAAGCTGAGCTCAGGGTCGTGCACAACACAGGAGCCTGGTGTGCTATGACAAAAGTATTTTTATCTATGATATGTGGGTTCTACAAAGCTTGGGATCCACAGATGAGTCTGAGTATAGTACTGTTTTAAAATCTGTGCTCACTACATAGCACTTCCCCTTGCTTTAAATATTTAAATCAACTTATTATAGAATTGATATGCTTAAAATAGTATTTCCATTAATGTGGTACTTTTCTCAATGATCTGGGTCTTCTGTAATGTATTTTACTGCTTTATATATTTTTACATGCAGGTCTTATAAATATCGTTTCATTTATTATAATGCATATTTTATAGTTTGGGTATTTTAAGTAATTTTTATTTTATTTTATTCTCAAAATGCTTGTTCCTATTATATAGTAATGTCACACACTGACACAAATTGATCTTATACATAATAATTTTGCTGGTTTCTTAGTTCTAACAATTTGAGATTTGGGGGGGCATTTCTATATAGACAAATGAATACTTCATATGCAAATAGTAGCATTTTATCCTACTTCTTTATTCCTTATATTTTTATACTATTACTATTTCTATGTGGCAAGGCTATTAGCACTATATTAAAAGTATCGAAATTAAACCTTTCTGTCATGCTGTTGAATTTACAAGGATTTTTTTAATTCTCATCAATCCACTGAAGGCAATATTCGCCGTATTTTTTGAAAATACACTTTACCTAATCGACAATATTCCTTTTCATGTGCAGACTAAATTTTTGTAATGTTGTTTCTTGTTTGTTTTGTTCACATTTTTTCTTTCATGAATAATAGATGTATTTCATAAAATGATTATATTTTGCATTTAATGATAGTGGTTTTCTTCAATTTCTTTAGGAAGTATGTTTCATTAATTGATTTTCTAATGTGAAATACACCCTTCTCTCCTATAATAAACCCAATGACGTAATGGTTATCATCTGTTCTATACTGCATTACATTTATTAGTTTTTATTTAATCTGTCTGTATCTCTGTATTTGAGTAAAATTGATATTTTTCCCCTTTATCTCACTCTCATTTTCTAACTTTCCTGTCCAGTTACAGTAGTCATATAGGATAAGCATATTGAATTAGGAGTTATCTTTCTTTTTGTTCTCCACAATTTTTTGCCTCAGATTCCAACGATCTGGGGGCAGTGATGTTGCCAAGATGGCGGAGTAAGAGACCCAGCCTCTGTTTCCCCACAAAGAACAACAATCAGATAATACCTACAAATGAAATAACTCTAGAAGAGCTCAGAAGTCCATTTAAGAAGATGCAGCAAGGGGCGCCTGGGTGGCTCAGTCGGTTAAGCGTCCGACTTCAGCCAGGTCACGATCTCGCGGTCCGTGAGTTCGAGCCCCGCGTCGGGCTCTGGGCTGATGGCTCGGAGCCTGGAGCCTGCTTCCGATTCTGTGTCTCCCTCTCTCTCTGCCCCTCCCCCGTTCATGCTCTGTCTCTCTCTGTCTCAAAAATAAATAAACATTAAAAAAAAAAAAGCAGTTAAACATTAAAAAAAAAAAAAAAAAAAGAAGATGCAGCAACACAGAGGAACCAAATAACAGAATCATCACACCAAAGGGTTAGAAAGAACAGGTTCGTTTTGCTCACGTTCTCCCATTCCCCAGGCTGGCGGTGCTCGGCACCAAGATGGAACTCCCCCCATCTGAGGGTGTTCCGCTCTCCAAGAAAAGGGGAATGGGTTGGACGAGCAGCTACCCCAGCCTTCCAAGAAGCAACACAACGCACCCGCTTCAGTTTCACCCGGCCCGCGGATGGGCAAGACGGACTCTACAGACGGTTAGGAACAAGGAAGAAAGGCTGTGGTGACCAGGATCTTTCACTCTGTGAGAGCACTTGCAATCCTCGGTGGCTTGCTCTGCAGAAGGCTCCAGCAGTCTTCACAGCTGAGGACCTCCACAGCCCTTGCTACATGCTGCAGCTCCCCCAGCTTTCATCACCGAGGGCACGGCCCTGGCCCCCCGAAGACGGTTCCACAGGCAATCCTACCAACTGTCATCGCCAAGGAAACCAACGGCTAGCAGAGCTCTCGCGGATGCCCGGCAGATTGGGTGGAGAAAGTTTCTGCACACGGGGTTTTGTGTCTGCAGACACCAACTTCTTGATTCTCTCCATGTTCCCTCAACCTCTTCCTACAGCAGCCTGGATTCATACCAACAGTGAGGTGAGGCCTCTGTCACCGTGCGCTCTGTGCGCACATGCCAGCCCGGGATCCCACCGCTAATGCTCACCATCGTGTATGTGCCTGAGGCTAGCCCTGAGGTCACACAAGAACAAAATAACAGCGCAGGCCTACGTGGCCGCCTGTGGGCCCACATGCAGCCCTGACTTCTCGGACCGGCCGGCCCCGCTGCACTTATCTACAGCTCTACACCTGCGTGCCTCTGGCCCGACTCCCAACACCAGTCTCTGTGGCTCTACGCACCCCCACAACTGTCCCCTGCAGCTGTGCGAGGGCACGCTGAAAGCCAAAGTCCCCACAACTACTAGGAGGCTTGAATCCAGCCGCGACGACTGTAAGACCAGGCAGGCCTGCAACTAGAATCGAGCGCGCACACACACACACACACACACACACACACACACTAAATAAATCAAGGGAATCAAAGCATACCGCTACGGAAAATCATCAGATCACAAAGGAAGGCACCAAGAGAGGAAGAAATGAACGAGAAAATTACAAAACAGTCAGAAGACAATAGCAGGGCCTTTGTGCTTACCAATCCATAATTACTTAAGCATATATCGATTAAATTCTCCAATGTGAAGGAATAGAGTGGCTGAATGAATAAAACACATGACCCAACTATACGCTGCCTACAAGAGACTGGTTCCAACATTAAGGACACACTCAAAGAGAAGGGATAGAAAAGATATTCCACACAAAAGGAACGCAAAAGAGCAGGGGAAGCTATCCTCATATCAAACAAAATAATCTTTAAACTAAAAAGAGTAACAAGAGAAAAGAAGGTCATTATGTAATGATAAAGGAGTCAACTCATCCAGAAGACATAACAATTGTAAGTATATATGCATCCATCATTGGAGTACCTAATATATTAAGCAAATACTACCAGAACTGAAGGAACAGATAGACAACAGTCCAATATTAGTAGGAGACTCCAAACCCCACTTTCAACAATGAATAAATCATTCACAGAAAATTAATAACAAAACTTTGACAATGAAGTAGATTTTACATCAAAGGAACATATCAGATATTGAACATGCCATCAAAAAGCAGCAGAATATATTCTTCTCAAGCCCACACAGAACATTCTCCCTGATTGATCATGTGTCATGTCATCAAAAGTGTTTTTTTCTGACTACAGTACTTTAAAACTCGAAATCAGTAACAGGATGAAAGCTGGAAAATTCACAAATATGTGGAAATTAGGCAACGTACCCCTAAATTGCCAAGGGGTATAAAAAGGAAATCAAAAGGCAAAGCAAAAAATATTTTAACTAAATGAAAATGGAAACACAATATACCAAAACTTATGGGATGCAGCAAAAGCAGTTTTAAGAGGAAAGTTTATGTTGATAAATGACCTTCATTAAGAAAAAGGAGGGGCGCCCGGGGGGGGCTCAGTTGGTTGGGCCTCCAGCTTCGCTCAGGTCATGATCTCACGGTTCGTGTGTTCCAGCCCCGCATCGGGGCTCAGAGCCTGGAGCCTGCTTTGGATTCCGTGTCTTCCTCTCTCTCTGCCCCATCCCCACTCATGCTCTGTCTCTCTCTGTCTCTCAAAAATGAATAAATGTTAAAATAGATAAATAAATAAAAACAGGAGGGCCTGGGTGGTCCAGTCGGTTGAGCATCCGACTTTGGCTCAGGTCCTGATCTCATGGCTTCGTGGGTTCGAGCCCCGCGTCGGGCTTGCTGCTGTCAGCACAGAGCCTGCTTCAGAGCCTCCAATCCCTTTCTCTCTCTGCCCGTCCCCCGTTTGCACTCTTTCTCTCAAAAGTATAAAAATAAAATAAGAAATAAAAAAAATAAACATAAAAAAATAGAACTAAGATTATGATCCAGTGATCCCATGTCTGGGTGTATATCCAGAAGAAATAAAATTACTATCTCAAAAAGATATTTGTACTCCTCATGGTCATTCCAGCATTTGCAATAGCTAAGACACAGAAACAACCTAAGTGTGTGTGTGTGTGTGTGTGTGTGTGTCTATGCAATAGGATTTTTCAGCCATAAAAAAGGAGGAAAGTCTGCATTTGTAAAACATGGATGAACATGGAGGAAATTATGTTAACCAAATAAGTCAGAGAATGACAAATGAATGATCTCACTTATATGTGGAATCTAAAAAAGTCTATCTTATAAAGAAACAGAGATTAGATTGGAGGTTACCAGTAGCTGAGGTATGGGGGAAATGAGGAGATGTGGGTCGAAGGGTACAAATTTCCAGTATAAAAAAAATAAGTTTAGGGGGTCTAGTGTACAGAGCATGGTGACAACAATTAACAATACTATATTGTATATTTGAAAGTTCTTAAGAGAGTAGATCTTAAATGTTTTTGCTACAAAAAAAAACAACATAGTTATATGAGGTGATCTAGGTGTTAGCTGACCTTATTGTGGTAGTCACTTTACATTACATACATGTATCAACTCATCATGTTGTATACCTTGAACTTATACAATGTTATATTCAATAATAAAGCTGCAAAAAAAAAGATCGATAGGACTCATTTCCTGATTAAGTGGTAGAACTTATTCTGCCTCTAGGGAGATCCTTAACATTTCTATTTTTTTTCATTCTGCAGTTCGGTGGTTTTCAGTGTATTCACAAGGTCATTCACCTGTCACTAGTATCTAATCCCAGAACACTTCTGTTACCCTTAAGAGAAACCTGTACCCATTAGTGGGTCATTTTTTATTGCCATTCCCATTAATATCTCTTTGAATTCTTTAATAGTTAGCTTGTTTGTTTTGTTTCGTGTTGGCACTAAAAAACTATTTCAGGAACTTTTCCATTTTATCTTAATTTTCAAATGTGTTAAGAGTTCAAGTGTCTGCTTCTGATAACTCTAATTACTGAAGCCCCTGTTGACTTATTTCTAAGTGTCTGCAGTTTTCATTCATGCTTTCTTGCCTCTTCCTGTTGGAGGTTAATTTTTATCGCATGCAGAACATTGTATGTGAAAGGGTATTTACAGAAATAATTGACAGTCTAGGATGATGTCCTCTGCCTCCAGAGAGACGTGTGTTTGCTTCTGTTTGCACCTGGGGACTCTAGCACTCCTTGGCCACTTAAGCTAATTTTGGCCCTGGAGCTCACTTGACCCCGAGCAGCAGTCCCTGGTGAGGAACTGTCTACTTCAGGTTTATTCTCACTTCTAACTCATAGCTGTTCCAGGTCCCAACACTCCGTAAGCCCTAGCTTCAAATTACTCTCCCCATAGTGCCACAAAGATGTCAAATTCCTCCCAAATTGGAAAATACAGAGGAAAAGTGGGCCAAGCACACAGCACACATCGCTCTACTGCTACCAGATCTTTCCTTTATCATAGCTCTCCCTTGCCCCCTTTGAGTATATGTTCTTATAATTGGTAAGTTTTTCGGGTGCGTGTGTGTGTGTGCGTGTGTGTGCGCGTGTGTGGTCGGGAGGGATAGCAGAAGTGGAAAGCCTTGTATTAAGAACTGTTTGTAATTTTTTGGTGAATCTTTTACTTTTTTTGAGTTTTTCTTTTTTATCACTTGAGCTTTGTTGATCTTCTCTATTGCATCTCTGCTCTCTATTTTAATTCTCATTTTCATGATTTCTCTCATTGCACTTTTTCTTAATACTGAAAATAATCTCTAGTCTTGGAATTTTCCCCCAATAAATGCATTAAAGGTTATATTTTTCTTTGTGTCCTATGAATTTTTATATTTAATCATCTCTATATCACAATGTTGTATGAATTTGCATGTGTTCCCATTATGATTTCTTCTTGAACTATGAGTTACTTAGGAGACTAAATTTAATCTCCAATGTTTTCATTTCCAAATTATGGAGGTTTTAATGATTTTATTATTAGTTGTCACTCAATTGTGCTAACTTACTTGTGCTATAGTCAGAGAATATAGTCTATGTGATACCCATACTTGTTTCATGGACTTGATCTGAAAGGAACACGTTTTCTCCAATCACCAAGTGCCATGTTCTATGTGCAGCCTGTTGGGCAACAACATGTGCTTCTGTGAAGCAAATTCACTCACATACGATTCATTAATGGGGGAATTATTCTGGAATAGAGTGAAAATCATGTTGATTCGATCATTTACAACATATCCTAAAGAAAAGGGGACAGAATGATAACAGAATTATGAACTTTGTGAGGAAATGGGAAAATGTTCCGCCTTGCTGCTATCCCAGCAGGAAAAGCACTTCAGCATCTATCTTAAGATGATGGGAACAGGGTTCCATCCCAGGAGCTGGTCCTCCGGGCCCCATCCAAGAGAGGGCCACTCCCACGCAGGCTGTGCTTGGCTCTCGCTCACCACCCTGCTTCCTGTGATCATCCTAACAGGAGCACAGCAGCTCATGCCCCTTCCCATCTGTCTTGTCTAAGCACCTACCAGCCATGGTCCAAATAAAGTTTTGTCATCATTATCACTCTATTGTTTTGGTACATTTTTAGGAACCACTGTGACAGCATCTGTTGCCACTAACACGTTTGCATGGGCAGTCCAAATTATCCCCTGGAGTCGTAATTACTCTTTTTTTTGTTTTGTTTTGTGTGCTTTTTACAAAGCCACAGAGTTTTGTACTGTCCTCTCCAATCTACTTTTTCTCAGAAGCCTTGCTGGGGTTTTTTGTGTATATTTTTACAGAACAAAATGATTCACGGGACATATTCATCTTGCAGAGAAGAAATATCTATATGTCCTTCAATTTCATCCTATAATTTGTGTGGTTCAAATCTTCCATACATTTTGCTAGAGAAGTCAGTCAGTCAGAGAGACAAATACCTTGATTTCACTCATGTGTGGAATTCATGGAACAAAACAAATGAGCAAAGGAAAAAAAAGAGAGAGAGAGACAAACTAAGAAGCAGATTCCGAACTATAGAGAACAGACTGATGGTTAGCGGGG
>NC_064812.1:79100108-79184822 GCF_023721935.1 Panthera uncia
GGATGGTTCAAACAGGTGATGGGGATTAAGAATACTCTTATCTTGATGAGTAACATATAAAAATGTTGAATCACTATACTGTACACCTGGAACTGATACAACATTGTATGTTAACTAAACGGGGATTAAAATAAAAACTTAATTAAAAATCTCGCATCTTTCCAAAAAGATCTGTAGAGAGATCACTTCTTTCTTGCAGTTCATTCACTTTTGGTTTTACGTACTTTAAAGTTACGTTACTATGTTCATGAAAGTTTAGGATTGTGATTTTCTCCTGGTAACTTTAACTTTGATGTCCAATTTCTAGAAAGGCTTTGGTCATCAGGTCTATTTTAACATATAGTGATAAAGCTACACTACAGTTCTCTTGTGTCACTGGCCTTTCACAATCTGACGATTGCACCTTGAAGTTCTGTTGCTTTGTCATGGCTGTTTGTTGCTTCCGCTTCTGCTTGCTCATCATGGTTTGTATCTTCCATTGATGTGACTGTGAGGACTGTGGGATTATGATCAATGAAATTGTATCTGCGGGATATTTGAGGCTTTGATTTAAAGTGGATTCCCTTTATTCATTCCATTAGGTACCTGGGAGGGGTCACCAATTGGGACCTTCTTCAAGTAAATGACAGATTTATGTCTTTTGAGGACTATAGCAGTAGAGGGATTCTAGTCTAAAGGATATATTACAAATTCTTTAGCCCTGTTTTTCCTCCTTCTACATAAAGTTTCCCCTCTGTCTTATCCTTTGAGTACTTTCTTCTTTTTATAACTTGCCCTTTCTTGGGAAAATCACCTTCTGGAGTCTGTTTTGGTGAGAGATCCTTATAATGATATCCCACCTTGTTCAGGACTGGTCCTTTCTTCTTCACGAGGCCGTTAAAATGGAGACATTTGGGCCATTGAGGATCAAGTTCTCTCGCGGCAGCCCTCAGCTCTGGTGCCTCATTAGCCTTCCAATTTGTGGTTTCACCCTTTGGCATTTCTCCCACTCTCTTGCCAAGTCAACTGTGCTCGAAACAGGGATATCTGGGCTTTATTTTTTATACATAATATATTAAGACATTTATTTAGGAAATTAGTCTGCTGTACATATGTCGGAATATGAAGCCTGACGGTTGCTGCTTTTTATGTCACTTTACTTCTGTATTTTTAAAAATTTCCATAACTAAAACACATTATTATCATGATAAAGTATTATTTTAAGCAAAATAGCATTTGTTGAATTGAAACGTTCACTCTAAGCTCCGGTATTGGAAAGGAAGGAGAGGAACAATGTAATCGTGATTGCCAAGTACTTTATAAGTTCTTACACTTCTAAAGGTGAATAGCTCTTTTCTATTTCTAAGAATATATAACATAGGTACTTATGAGTTTAAATAAATATGAATATATAACAACCACACACACACATGCACACATACACACCAATAACCACATAATGAGTATTCTTATATGCTGCAAGCTAATAGAGTTGAACATGAATGATTTTCTTTTGTGAAATGTTAAACATTTTTTTTTTCATAAATAACTGAAATGGTTGAGGGTGTTCAGAAGCAAAACAGCGTTGCACACAGTGCTAAACATTCTTCCAGACTTTAATCCTGTAATTTCTTTCCACCTTCTTTAAACCCTTTAGAGGCCGTAGGGATTGTAAGTATACTGTTCATGTTGCTCACCAGAAAATATTGCCTTCATTTTATAAAACAGCATTTGTATTAAAAATCCAAATTTTTACTATCGTGAAAAATATGAACAAAGCCATATAGACGCAAATTTCAACGCAGAGAATCAGCGCACGCTGAATAATATTTCAGCAGTTGCGAACACACAGGACACTCTCCTATCCCAAGGTCTGGGGTAATAGGATATTTTTGTTTCATTTGCTTTGATGCCAGAGCAGGGCTGATGAAAACCCAATTAAGAAAATGAATCAGAGCCCCCAAACTGAGCTGATACACCCTCTTTTTTTTTTTACTTTTTTTTTAACGTTTATTTATTTTTGAGACAGAGAGAGACAGAGCATGAACAGGGGAGGGTCAGAGAGAGGGAGACAAAGAATCTGAAACAGGCTCCAGGCTCTGAGCTGTCAGCACAGAGCCCGACGCGGGGCTCGAACTCACAGGCCGTGAGATCATGACCTGAGCCGAAGTCGGCCGCTTAACCGACTGAGCCACCCAGGCGCCCCTACACCCTCTTTTTATCACGGCTCTGAATGACTTCAGTCCCCAGTCTTTCCCTCATGTTCAAATCTACTGACTCTCCTGATAATGACGTGGTTAACAGCACAGAACAGACAGCAGAGCACAGGGTTTGGGAGCTTTTATATCACTCTCAGGGTCATTTGAAAATCAAGTAATCTTTCTTGGTCTAAAAATCTGTACAGTTGTCAAAAATGAGGCTATTTTTATTAGATATGAAAATAAAACTTTGTAGAATATAAAGAGACGCTAAATATAATAGGCTTTTATTATCATAAGTCTACGCCAGATCTCAGGATTAAACTGTATATAGAGTTGGCCCTGTGGGCTTCCATTTGCCTTTTTTCTATTAAATCTACTGTTGACTTATTTTAATTTTATGAAACGGGATAAGAACATTATTACGTAGTCACCACCTTATTATGAAGGTGTTGAATTGCGATATTAGCGAGCAATTACTAAGGTCAGATAATAGCATTTTAAAAATTGATTTAGACACATAACAGATCTAAAATTCCTTAGCCCTCTGGACCACCTTCCTAGTAATTTTAAAAAGTCTACTCCTACTCCATTAATACAACTCTCATCATGGCCTAATGTAACTTTATTAGACATTTCCTATATACGATTATATATCAGCAATATGCAATGACTTGCGACATATAACAATATACCAATCATACTTAAATTAGTAATATTTAAATGTGTAAACACTCATATAATGATAAAGTTCACTTTTATTAAATTAACATATCTGGACCATGCTGAATCATAGCCTTAGAATTCAACTTCCTTTTGGTGTCGGAATATTTATTCTATTAGTGTTCAATACTAATAAGCTTTAAAAAATATTTTTCTGCATTTGCCCTTAAACTCTTGGAGGGTTCTTCCCTCCAAATCCAATAAATACATTTTCTCTTTCTGTTAAATATTAACATAACACCTGCTGTATTGACAAATCTCTGGGTAATCATGCTACTCCAAATGTTCTTCTGGCATGTATTCTGGGGTAAATGTATCTAATAGTCTCTAAAAACATTCAGCAAATTATGTTTCCCAGTTTATTGTTGACATATAACTTTAGCAACTTTCTTCTCTTTATTAAAAAAAAAATCTCAAGATACTGAACATTTCCTTTCTTAACATTCAGATATCGCGATTTGTGAATGTACCTCGATTGGATGTTTGGAGGTCTGACCACCTCCATTGTTCTACTAATGGACCTTGGGGGCTTGTTTGGAGATTCTAGCGAGGGCTTGGGATTATTATGTCCTTGACCAAAGAACAGTCCAGCTCTATAGGAGGTCATCATCTTCAATCCAGTGCACAGTTTGGGGAGGGATGCCTACCAGGCAGTGAGACAGAAAGGGGAAGCCCGTCTAGCCAGGCAGCTCAGCCAAACCCACCCTGGTGATCAATGGGAGGGCAAGTATTGCAGCCAGATCGTCCTCACACCCAAATTCTTTCCACTGTTAAAAAACAAGTTTCAACAAACTGGTGGCTGCCAGAGGTGAGGCAGATGTGCAAATAGATGAAACAGATAAAGGAGATGAAGATGACCCTTATCTTGATCTAAGGAATGAACAGGAGTGTTGAATCATTATATTGAACACCAGAAAAAAACGTAACACTGCATGGTAATTATACCTCAATTTAAAAGAAGCTGTAATTATTGCATCTGTCCTAAAAAAAAAAAAAAAAAGGTTATTTTAATCATGCAGGCTAGTACACACTACTCCAGATAAAATCAGAAACAAATTTGTTGCAGTAACTTAAAATAAACAAGTGCCGTATCAGTGGCAACTACCTCCTTCCTCCAAGGCAATCACCACTCTTTAAGATGTGAATTTCTTGAATTTTCTTATTTTCCTTTCACCAGGTTCTCACAACAACTGGATAGATGATTACTGACAAAATAATTAGCACATATTTTCCTTCAGCAATAAGTCCTACCGGAGGGATAAGAGTTCCATATTTGAACAACAGTTGAGAAGAAAATAATGATGCATACAATGAACATATTGGGCCAGAAATAATAAATGCTAAGAAATCTAAAAACAAAAAATAAAAACAGATCAATAATATTGAAAGAGGGGATTTAAAATTGTTCTTGTCCCTTCGCAGCTTTGGAAGGCACCTACATGAAAAGATAAGAAAGAAGAACATCAAGCCGACCAGTGAAATAAGCCGCCTCATCTAAAACAATCCCCAGAATGACAGATGTCCCAGGCTGTCAGCACCACAGAGTGAGACATTTGTCACAAGGGAAGACACACCTGAGCCATACTCATGATGGAGAGCGAAACCCCCTTCTTTAAAAACAAAACAAAACAAAACAACAAAAAATCCTGATTTTACAATTAATGTCAATCAATGGATTTGCCAATAATCGTTTCCATCAATTAGCTATTCTAATTAAGACCTCTCACTACTTCAAGTTTTCAACTAAACCAGATACTGTTCGTGAGAATTTTATTGTTGTTGATTCTTATTACTCTGTGGCAAACACTATGCGAATGGTCATCTGGGATAAAGTTAATTAAACTCATAATCTCCTTCTAAAATGTTTCTACATTTGAATACTGTATGGATGCACATATGCATACTTTAAAGAAAAAGGGAACGTAAGGCCGTGGCCCTGTGATCAGGACAGGCCAGTTTCTAAGTAGTTTGGGGCATAAGAAAACTTGTGTCCATTGTTTTTTTAATGTTTTTATTTATTTTTGAGACAGAGAGATACAGAGCGTGAGCAGGGGAGGGGCAGAGAGAGAGGGAGGCACAGAATCCGAAGCATGCTCCAGGCTCTGAGCTGTCAGCACAGAGCCCGACGCGGGGCTCGAACTCACGGACTGTGAGACTATGACCTGAACCGAAGTCGGACGCTTAACCGACGGAGCCACCCAAGCACCCCAGAAAACTTGTTTCTAAATGGAGGTGATTGGGGGGAGGCATCACCGAAATGCTCAGCACTGCACAGGCCTAAAATTGTGGCTGCGTCCACACATCCTCTGACAGCACGGTTCCGAAAAACATTCCAACCCAAACTTCCATTCACATCGGTCAGCTTGATCGTAAAACACAGCTGCTCAAAGGAAGTGAATGCTACTTTTGAATTTCTGCCAACCACACTGCCACATGGACAACCCGGGTCTGATCTGCTCCGCTCGATAGCATGTTTGGAATTTGAATTTTTCTGCTTCTGAGTATATCTAGACAGAGCCTCAGTGAACAGACCACATGTCAGAATGCGAATTAACTGTCCCAAATCACAGTGGCACTTTGTAGTGAAAAAACAAAATCACATTTTTCTTATGGTGAAGTATCAGGTTTTTGGGTTTTTTGTTGTTGTTTTTGTTTTTATTTGCTCTTATGTCTTTCCGGCTAACCCGTGAACTCTTGGAAAGTGAGAGTCGTGTGTGTTTTTTTATCTATATCCTACACTATTGATACACTCAGATAATGTTTGCCTAATGGATGCCCAATAGGTATACAGCGATGATGTTATAGTGTCCATGTAATCCTGCGTTTCAACACCAAATCCCATATTGTTTTATAGTGAGGTATTTCTCCTACAAGCGAATCTCATTACTCAGCTTGGATAGAATCCCTTTCATTAGGGGATATAATCTGCATATCTTTACTGATGGTTAAAATGGTCCCCTATCTGGAACCAGATGAATACAGGAAAGAAAAGTGTTGCCCAGGCAACACAGCTGCTTTGTTTGAAAGGCTTTCTTTACTATCACAATAGAAGTTAAAATAAATAATGTTCAAGAAATTACTGAGTTTGTATATAAGTGTGCTGATGGAGAGACTAAGAGAAAAACCATTGCTTTTAAGTGGCACATGTGAGAGTCCTAGACTTCTCCCAATGTTGTTTGGATTCTAGAATTGTACATTTTATTCTGTAAAAACTATTGCTGAAATCCTTGAAAAATAATCAGTTTCCTGCAGTGCACATATCCAGTTTGCCATTTATTTTTTGCTCATTTGTTTCTCCTTTTGAACCGTGAGCATCTTGAGAAAGGAAACCTTGTTGATCTTGTTCACAGAGGTTGACTCATACACTAGGAGACACAGAATAAATAACAGGAATATAAATTCTGAAACTGGGTGCCTGACATTATTTAATGTACAAATTCTTCCATCCCATTACAACACAATGATTTTATCTTTCCAATTGTAGTGTTTCTTATGAAGATACAACACTTTCTGTGAATACTTGATATCTCTCTTTTAAAAAGTATCAGAGATGGTAATGATTTGATTTCTCTTAAAATTCTCTTAATGGAGAAGTAACACTTACCAGTTCTAAAATCAAATTGCTTGCCTGGGATCCCAGCTCTGACTGTAATAGATCTAATACACTTATTATTTCAAGGTGAATCGGAGGAAGAGATCATTGACTACATATGTTGCTATCAGAATTCAAAGAGTCAAAACATTAAAGAATTAACACAGTGACTGGCATGAAGTAAGCATGCAACGTAGTCATTATTATTAAGTGAATATAATCGTACAGAGAAAATGAAAGGTAGCATTCTCTGAAAATAAAGTTCTGATCCAAAGCAGCTCAAATGTCAGAAATAGTTTTCTATTACTATTCTATATTTCTATTAATATTTCCACATATATTAATCATTTTCAAATAATAGTAGTGAAGACGGCATATATGTAAAATGCATCCTTTCAACATTTCCATATTAGGTCAAACAGATTTCTGATACTCTACCGATAGAAGTGCTAAATAAAGCTCCAAATTTCTCTACGTTGTTATGAAATTTATCTGAATATCACTATGTGATAAAAAAAGATCCACTGCTCATAGTTTTTTAGGGTCAACATATTTTGTCCTAATTGCATTACATTTTTTTTTGGTCTAATTTTGTAACACCTGTTTTCCCACTTGTACTGTTAAACAACAATGATTCTAAAATGTTAATCCTGAAAAAATCAATCATGAATTATCCACGTATGAATTTTAGTCATTGCAGGAGTCTTACACTACAGATAGAATCTGAAAAGATACACAACTTGTCTAAGAGCAATGTTAATTAGTGACTCTATGCAATTACGTCTACCTTCCAATTTGGTTCACTGTGCACCCTGCCACTTCTAAGAAATAAATACCATGAAAATAACTCTTTTTTATAAATTTGTTGGCAGTATTACAATACTCTTTGGGGATATTTGAAGAAATCCTTGAGTGTTACAAACCAAATGGTGGAAGTCATTCCATTATTTAATCTTTGTCTAACTCTGTTTAGCAATGATGGGGGCTGCCATTAAAGTATTTGTTTCATTTTAGGATTAATTATATCGATTTTCAAAGATTTGTTTTCACATTTATTGATCCTAGGTTAATATTTACAAGAATAAAACTTGTAGTTTACTTGAAGGTATCTAGACCAAAAATTTTTTTTGGCTGGTAAGAAGACAGAAAAACACTGTCAGGATAATTCACTGTGAACACAGTTCATGCCCGGATAATCCAGGATTCATTCTATCCATTCAATGCCACGTTCATTAGACAACAAAAACATACCTAGTACAGGTGCAGGTATAGTAAAAATAATTTAAAATATTAACAAATTAAAACTTCCTGAGTGGATTAATTGGTTACGTATCGACTCTTGATTGCAGCTCAGGTCATGATCTCAGGGATCGTGGGATCAAGTCCCGTGTTGGGCTCAGTGCTGACAGTGTGGAGCCTGTCTGGGATTCTCTCTCTCCCTCTCTCTCTCTCTGCCTCTCCCCTGCTTGTGCTCCCCCCCTCTCTCTCTCTCAAAACAAATGAACAAACACTTAAAAAAGTTCTTCACTGGGGCGCCTGGATGGCGCAGTTGGTTAAGCGTCCGACTTCAGCCAGGTCACGATCTCGCGGTCCGTGAGTTCGAGCCCGCGTCAGGCTCTGGGCTGATGGCTCGGAGCCTGGAGCCTGTTTCCGATTCTGTGTCTCCCTCTCTCTCTGCCCCTCCCCCGTTCATGCTCTGTCTCTCTCTGTCCCAAAAATAAATAAAAAACGTTGAAAAAAAAAATTAAAAAAAAAAAAGTTCTTCACTTTAAGAAAATAAATCTCACTTGCAGATATGCTTCAAAGGAAGCACCACAGACGACTAAGCTGTAGCAGCCTCCCCAACTTGAGAAAATCAAACATGTCTGTTCCAATTTTAAGGCACTAGTAAATTGTTGGATTTAGATTACATTCTGCGTCTGTACACAAAATGTATCCACTACATTTTTTTTTTTCAGGAAATATCACTGTATATTTTTCATGACCTTATAAAACTGAAAGGTCTCTAAGGCAGGGCTGTCCTTTACAGAGCTCATCAATAACAACAGAATTATTAGGTTTAAAAATCTTATATTTGCTACAAAAATTGCATTGACATTGCCTAGTTATTTCTAGTCATCCTACATGCCTTTTAGAATTCCTTATTCTTTAAGCTAAAAGTGTCGCATTATTCTTCACTACACACATGTGTACATGTGTTTTTTTGCATCAACCAGACAGCAGGACAAGATAGTACAATGGATGAACTTGTGCATTAAGCTCTCTCTCTCTCTCTCTCTGGTCCTAACAAATATGTGGAATGCCCAATTAAAAGATACACACGGAGGGACCTAGAGGGTATGATGCTAAGTGAAATAAGTGATACAGAGAAAAACAAATGCCAGATGATTTCACTTATTTCTGGAATCTAAAAATCATAACACAGGAACCAACAGAACCAAACAGAACAGAGTCATAAACATAGAGGACAAATTGGTGGTTGCCGCAGGGGAGGAGTGGAGGGGATGGGCGAAATAGATTAAGGGGATGAAGAGGTATGAACTTTCATTATAAGACGAATAAGTCACAGGAATGAAAAGCACAGCACGAGAAATATAGTCAATAATATTGCAATTATGTTGGTGGTGAAAGATGATGGCTACACTTACGGCAGCGAGCAGGGCATAGTCTGCAGAATTATTGAGTCACTATGTTGTATACCTAAATACGATATCAAATGTCAACTATACTTCAAACTAAGTAGGTAGATAAATAAATAGAAGGTCTACCTTTCACACTTACTGCCTGGTTTTCTGCCCAGAGAAGAAAACCATAAAATAAAGAGTGTGGACACTGCTACTTGAAAGTTGGTCAGCTCCTTGTTTCAGTTCTGTTGAACAAAGAGCTTGGAAGCAGGCATTTCCATCTTATGATAAGAAAAAAATGAACAAGCCCAAAGTCAACAACTTCTGTCGTACCCATCAGAGAACTGAGATCTGAGAGCAAACCGCCGACCCGCACCCGGGAGAGACAGGTGAATACCGAGAAAGATCTGAGATCAGCTTGAAGGAAGGACAGGCTGCAGGAGCCGTAATCTGGACTCTCCCGGACAAAGGAGGGGGCTTGCAGAAACAGAGAGGCCGTGCAAACAGAGAGAGAGAGACTGTAAGAAAGGATCAAAAGGACATGCTAGGACCAAAAGATGTGTAACAGAAATGAAGGGTGCCGTCAGTGGGTTCATCAGAAGCCTAGATGGGGTTAAGGAAAGAGTCAGTGAGCTTGAAAATAGGGCATTAGAAACTTCCCAAACTGAAATACAAAGAAAGAAAAAAATAAATAAATGCGAATGGAAAAGCAGAATCTGCAAGGACTTTGAGGCAATTCCGAAGATACAACACACGTGTAAGGAGAGAGATGAGGCGAAGGCATTTCAAGTAGCAGGAGCTGAGAACTTTTGGAAAGCATGACACTCCAAGCTTCAGCTCCGAGCTGTGTGTCTCCTCTGGACTGAAGCCAGAGAGGTAGAAAAAGAGGAAAAGAAAAACAAACAAACAAAAAACCAAGATCGATGAATAGTAAACAGTCATGCACATCGTAGATATCAATCTGACTATGTCAACAGTCACTCTTAATTTGAAAATGGATTATTTGAACTGGCATATTTGAATGATCTAATATGCCAATCAAATGAAAAACCGAGACAGATCAGGGAAGCGCAAATCAAAAGAACAACGAGATACTACTGTTCATCTCATCCCAGAACACTGACCTTACCAAAGGTTAGCAAGGATGTGAAGTGACAGGAACTGCCATTCATAGCTGGTGGACATTCAAAATGGTACAGTCAGTTTCAAAGACAGTTCGGCGCTTTCTTACAAACTAAACAACTCTTACTATAAGATTCAGCAATTGTTCTCACTGGTTTTTGCCCAGAGGAGATAAAACCTGAATCATATTTAATGGTGAGAGATTAGACCCTCTCCATGAAGGGAAAAAGCAGTGATGTTTCTCCCCACCACTGCTCTTGACCTCTTAATGAAAGTATTAGCTAGTGCAGTGGGACAAGAGAAGGAAATCAAAGATCTACAGATTACAAAGGGGAAAAAAAAAACTTTTTATTTTGTTTGTAGAGGATTATATTTGAAGATAATGTGATTATTTTGTATGTTTTCATTTGCAGATGATACAGTTATTTATATAGCAAATCTCAAAAAGTAATTAACAAGAATTGATATTTTAAAAATCTCCTAGAACCAATAAGTGAATGATACAATGTCACAGGACACAGGTTGATAGACAAAAACCGACTGCTTTGTTGTACATCAGCAATGAACAACTAAAATATGAAATAAAATAATAACATTTACAAAATCACCCAAAAATTAAACAGATATAATTCTGACAAAAAATGCACTGATCTATAGGTGCAAATCTACAAAACTCTGTGTTCATAGATCAGAAGACAGTATTGCTAAGATATCCATTTTTTAATAGACGTCCTACTTAAAATAGATATCTTGTTTAAAATTTCAGGAACCTACTTTGTACACAGTAACAAGCTGACTATAAAATTTATTTGGAAAGATAAAAGATCTGTTTACACAATAAACAGCAGAGTACTGTAAAGAAGAATAAAGTTAGAAGATTTACACTAACCAATGTCAAGATTTAATATAAAGCTACAGGACAGCGTGATATTGGCAAACGAAAAGACACATAGATCAATGGACTAGAATAGAGAACCCAAAAATAAATACACAAAAATATAGCCAATGAATTTCTGACAAAGAAGCAAAGGCAATTCAAAGGAGAAAGGATAGTTCTTTCATAAATGGTGTTGGTATATTATGATACCCGTGGAACAACAATAAAAAAAACACCTTAGAAAGATGCATTACATTTCACAAAATTTAACTCCAAAGAAAAGCACATCTAAATGTAAAATATAAAGCTATAAAACTTCTACAAGAAAATATAGAGGAAAATCTATGTGACCTTAGGTTTAGTGATGAGGTTTTAGATATAACGCTAACAGTGTAAACATGAAATTAAAAAAAAAAATTGATAAACTGGAGAGTTACATTAAAATTAAAATTTCTGCCCTGCAAAAGACCCTGCTAAGAGAACACAAACACAAGCCAGAGACTGAGAAAAAAATTGAAAAACGCATATGTGCTTTCATATCCAAAATATAGACTTTCCTTAAAACTCTATAGTAAGGAAACAAATAACCCGGTTAAATAATAAGCAAAGGATCTGAACATACAGATGGCTAATAAGCTTATGAAAAGTTGCTGAACACAATTTGTCGGTAGAGAGTTGTAAGTCAAACAAGTTACCATTACATACCTATTGGAACGGTTCACATCAAAAAACTGACAATCGCAATTGCTGGCAAGAAGTGGAAGAATAAAAACTCTCCTTGATTGCCAGTGGACGTGCAAAATGGTACAACCACTTCAGAAGACAGTTTGGAAGTTTCTTCTAAAGCTAAACTTAGTCTCCCTATATGATCCATCTATTGTACCACCAAGTATTTACTCAATTGATTTGAAAACTTATTTCCACAGATAATGGTGCACAGAGATGTCTATATCAACTTATTCATAATTGCCAAAATGGGTATGAAATCATGATGTCCTTCGATAAGTGCATGAATTAAAAACTGTAGTTCACATGTACAATAGAACAAAATTTACCAATTAAAAGAAGCAGACTATCAGGTCACAAAAAGAGAGCAAGGAAACAATAGTATATGGTAAGTGAAAGAGACCAGTGTAAAAAGACTATACATCACATGTTTCCAATTATATCACATTCTGGAAAAGACAAAGATATAAATATGATTTAAAAAGAAAGGTCAGTAATTCCAGGGGGAAGGAAAGAGGGCAGGAGGGTACAAATCACTGAGGCCACTAAAACTATTCTGTGTTATAGTATAAGTGTAGATACTTGACTCTACCATTTGTCTATAACCATAGAACGTGCGGAACAAAGAGTGAAAGTTCCTTTTTGGAAATTAAAAATAATAATAATAACAACGGAGGTTAGCAGATCCCAGGGAGGAATTCAGACTCTGGCAAGAGACTCTAATTGTACTACGGATATATTAAGCAACTTCATTCATGGGCTCTGGGAGAAAAGTTGCAAACCCAAGTAACTTTGGAAAGGAGTAGGGTCTATTAGGCTAAAGACAAGAAGAATAGCATATACGCACTATAACATTGGTTGATAGAGATTTTTCCTGTGGTAATACAGATTAACATCGCTATTCTGGAATTGGGTGTCTCAGTTAATGTACGTCTGATGGTGGGAGGCAAAATTTCAACATTTGGAGGGAGAATCAAGGGAGGAAGCTAAAATGATCCACGTGGTAATAGATTAGAGTTGGAGTAATTAGTATCCACTCATGTTTAGCTTTATACAGGTACAGACACAGATACAGAATAGATATAGATGATATAGATACAGAAAAGATTTAGATATATGTTTACAACAGGGTTAGTATGCGCACATATATTTCTTTGCTGTCAGCTGAGTGCCTAAAAGTAGCAATAAGGATATGCAGCATCCCGATGTTCGTTTCTGATACCATTCTCCAATAAAAGGAACCAGGCTCCTTAGAGAAATGGCTGATTCCAGAACTTGGACAGAAAATATACAACATGACCTTAGAGTATCTTACAGTGCCAGAAAGTAACAACATTCTCCAAAAAATAAATAGATAAATAAAACAAAAATAAAAATGTCATCATCGTGGGGGTATGTCAAAAAGTACAGAAACCATTTGTAAAGGGCTCCCAATGGCCAAAGGTCAAACAATTTGAACTAAATAAATAGTACTGAATTAAATAAATAGTACCAATTAGATAGTACTTAATTAAAACCAAAGTATAAAATAAAAATAAGTCCGTATTTATTTCAAGAAATGATTGAATAAATTAATAAATGAGGAAGAAGAGACATAGTTCTTTGCCAAAAAAATAAAAATTCGAAATAAATTTTGTAGATGCTCTACCCTAAATAAAAGGAAATATAGCTTCCCACTCCTAAATAGTGGATTGCATGTACTAACTTCCTTCTCAAGAGTACAGTATGGAGAGAGGTAAGGAGTGACTTTACTGTGGAGAAACAGCTTTTGCCAGGTGATCAAGGTCAACACGAATGGTCATAAATCATGTCGGGTATGTGCATTTCGTATGATGTGATGAAAATGGCACTTACATTTTCCCTCTTCCTTCCAATGACCCCATCTAATCAGGAGGAAAAAATCTGAAAAATTCCACCTGAGGGGTGTTCTATAAGACAGTATTCCTCAAAATTGTCAAGGTCACCAAAATCATGAGAAGTCTAAGAATCTGTCACAGCCAAGAGAGGCTTCAGGAGGCATGAAGACTGAAAGTAATATGACATATTTGATGAGCTCCTGAAACAAACAAATAAAAAGAAAATTATGTAAAAGTGAAATAAGTCTGAATATACTGTGGACTTCAGTTAAAATAATGTATTAATATTGGTTCATTGCTTGTAACAAATATATTAATATTTTAATAGTTGGGTGTGGGAGTACATGGGAACTCTGTACTATCTTCTAATTATTTCTATACATTTAAAACTGTCCTAAATATTAAAGCCTATTTAAAAACCACAGTAAAAAAAGAAAAAAAATGGACATCATAGATGTCCAACACTAACCTGAATGACACTCATTTTTCTCCCGAATTCAAAAACATAAAATTGGACCAATCATTCTACATTCTATTCACAACTGCAATGCATTTATTTTCAATTCTCTTGGGAAAAAGAGAAATTTCAGCCACCTCGTTCTAATAAAATACCACATAAATTTCTGGGAATGGTACAGAAATGAGAAAACTTTAAATGCAATTATTTATTTTCTGATGCCCTTGGGCTTATGCCCTTAGGGTATATATGGTAACTGTTTTACACCTTTAGTTTCTATCTTGAGGAACTGATATATTATTTCCATCTCCCTTTCTTCCTGAAATTTTCTAATCAATATACCTCAGTGTAACCCACGGTACTAGAAAAAGTTATAGTTCTTAAAATGAAAAGTCAAATAGATAATGAATGAGGAAGCTGCTTATAAATATGAGCCCTTTTCCTGATTCAGGGGAAATAATAATGTTTGTACACTGTTCACCATAGTAACCAGCGGGAAGAATAAAGTAGACATATTTACTTATGTCAAATGTGACCCTCTCCTATTTTGGTTTTGTTTTTTTCCTAGTCCCAGCTGCCTTAAGTATCAAGACAAAGGGCATACCGAACATGGCATGTAGCATTCCCCATCCTACCTCAGAGACCCCTTTTGTTTTCAGTTCTGTGGATTCATCCAATATTGTCTTTCATCAGTTGAGATCTTGTTGCCCAATGCTTTCAACACTTGCTACTGTTATGCTTCCGGTAACCACAAATGCACTAAATCACTGAGCAAGGGGGTCCCTGGCTTAGAAGACATATTGGTCAGTAAATGCCTGAATGGAACAGACCATAATTCAAGTTTCTCATCTTACCACAGAAGAAGTGTTTCTGTTTGCTACATTTCCCAAGTTTTGGTCCAAGCCTGGAGACGAAGCCTCACGTGTTAATACTACAAACTGAGGAATCAAGGTATCCTGCTATGGTCGTTCACTTTCTCCACAACCCAAGTTGTTATGACGGTAGACTTTCCGATTTCACAATCATTCAGTGGTTCAAATATGTTTGTAGAGGATTAACAGTACAGTGATTCGGGAAAGAGAGTTCAAAGCTAACCTGCCTGAGTTAGAGTCCTATTGCCAAGACCCGGGGCAAATTATTTTCCTTTTTGGTGATGAATTTTCCCACTGTGAAGTAGCAATTCTAGGGGGACTTAATTCACAAGGTGGGACAGCGTTCAGTGAGTCAATGTCTATAAAGTCCTTAGTACACTGCCTGTCATACAGTAGGTGCCAGGAAAATAAATGCTACTATTATGTCCTATAAACCTTTCTAATACAACCATATAGGAACATAAAGGTAAGTGTTTATGTCATTCAGACCTTCAACAGAAAAATCAGTGTATTGGGAGAGTGGCAAACCAAAAAGAAATAGTGGGATTGTCTATCATCCTATTATTCTCAGTCTTTTGCTAACAGCCACACCAGCAAAACAATAGTCCCTAGATGTTGTTTCATTATCCATGTAATTTAGTTCAAGATCAAAGTTCCCCCCAACTGTAAGTGGACTGATCAAATTCAAATCACAGACCAGGAGTCTGGGAATTCCATATGGCTTTTTCCATCCTCTGCTGTAATTATGTCAGGCACACTGGATAAGCACCGAGATGGGTGTTGGGCAGACCAGCCCCCTATACTCCCCACAGACTGCAGAATATCTTACAGATAACATCATGTACTGCAAAAGACAGCTGGTGACCCGTATCCATCATTTGAATAGTTTCTCAGGATCTGTAATCACAAATGCGGTTGGGTTTTCTTGGACCAAAGCAGAATGGTGCTACTAGGTCAGAATTGCTAGCTCAACTCCTAATTAGCTGACCTCCTGTTTTAGGAGCACATTAGAATTTAGGTCCTAATGCTTCGTGTTTCAATTCATTGTATTTATTTCAAATCAATAAAAATGATTTTTAACACTAAAAGGAGAAAAAGGCACAGTTTCTACTGAATACAAGTGTTTCCTACCTTCTTCACCCAAAGAAAGCATTCCAAACCTAAGCATGATAAAGTTTCTTTTCATCCCCACTTTCCAGGTGAGATGATCCTCACCACATTCAACCATAAATTTCCATTCAAAAGATATTTTCATCAAAAATAAAAAACAATGTGCCAGGATCACATTCAGCAAGTGAAGGAAATAAACTTTAACTTGGATAGTTTTGCTTTGAAATCACTTCATAAACCCCCATAGTGTTTATCTTCTGCTAAAAGATTTGAGCCTCCTCATGACTGTGATCCCAGAAAGTCTAAGATCATAAGACTTAGGCTACAGAGAAAGTAGCCGATCACAGAAGAACATCTTGACTCCTTGAATTGCAACATTGATAACTGTCTTTACCATCTTATCAACCTACAACAAAGTTCCATAAAGTTTCACATCATTAGTGAAAAGAAAATATACAAAAGCAGAACAGGATGATTTGCTGTGCTTTGCTGATGTTACTATTTCTGGCTACAATTCTGTTTTTTCTGTTATTAATACTTTCTTTAACGGTTATTTATTTTTGAGACAGAGAGAGACAGAGCGTGAGCAGGGGAGGGGCTGGAGACAGGGAGACACAGATTCGGAAGCAGGCTCCAGGCTCTGAGCTGTCAGCACAAGGCCCCACGCGGGGCTCGAACTCACGAACCGTGAGATCATGACCTGAGCCGAAGTTGGACACCTAAGCGACTGAGCCACCCAGGCGCCCCACTCATACTTTCTTATTGTCTGTTACCTGTCACAAAAGCCGACTAGCAGAGCTGCGGGCTGCGCTCCGATTTGCCCTGTGAAACTCTGAAAGCAAGAAGGAGGCACGGACCCGAAGAACTCCTGCAGGTGTAACATGCAGAGAGGGCTCTGCAGCTGTCTGGAGATCTGGTTGAGAAGGAAGAACATCTCTAATGCAGCTGTGACTTGGCCCATCTTTCTAGTACCATTACCCCCTGTCTTATCTCCAGAGAAATCATCAAAAAGCAGCTCAAGCCAACAGGATGGCGTGTTTGTCCAAAATACTGAAAAGCTTTTGGGTGTAAGGAGCTCCCGAAGTGCTTTCGCTTCCCCCTTCTCACCTTCACAGCTGGCAGGTGAAAAGCAGGAGAATGTTTCCTCCTGGTTTGCTCCCCACCGGTACTGTTTCTTTCTCACAGTCTAAAGTCGGTGACTGACACGAAGGCTGACCCACAAACGGGGGGGTTCACTGCGGTGCCATGTGGCTGCTGCTGCTGATACTGGATGGGTGGCTCGTCCCCAAAAGAACACAAATGTGCAGACACGCTGCAAAGCCATAGAAATAAACACCGTGTCACTGGTAGGGCTGTAGACACCAAAGGAACACAGTAGGGAGACTGAAGATAGACCAACTGACAAGTGACAACTAAATACGCAATAAAGATGCCACTAAAATCAATGGGAACACTAGACGGATCAGCAGATGGTTTTAGGAAATGTTCTACTATTAGGGAAAAATTAAAACTGTATCCCCACATAACTGCATGTTCAGAGTCTGAAACCAGATGTATTGAAAACCTAAATGTGGAAGACAAAGCGATAAAGATAATAGGAAATAATGAAATAAAATATTTTTATTATCCACGGTGATAGTTTGATCCACCATTCTGGAGATTAATCTGGCAATCCAAAATCTAATCATGTATGTGCAAGCCTTAGGGCAAAGAAAATGGGATCCTGGATAAAAATTCTGAGAATGTTCTCACACAAAGGATCAAAATTCTCAGAATTGTAATTTTTTGACTTAGTATGATTTATATAGCACATATACCTTATTGAAAGTAAATAAGTGTCTTTAAATGATGAAAAGAGACTGAGTTTCAATTTGAAGTAAATCAAATAATAGTATACTTCTTTCACATTTATTCCACGGTATTTGAAGAGACGGAAAAATAATTTAGTAAAATGATTTGCTTCCTCACAAGAAAATTTCAGTGACAAGTCAGTCGGAATTAGAAAAACCACACTTGCCGCACCCGCTTGGCTCTCATAGTCCCACTGAATAAACAGTTCCCTACATGCTTCTTGCAGATTTTTAAATTAGCATATTATTAAAGTTCAAAAATTCATAATAATGAAGGTCTAATGAAAAAATGTAAATCAGATAATCACCCATCTCCCATCAAATGTTTATGTAGAGGAAGTCTGAGTAGATTGTTCCCAAATACCTAGAAGTTACCAATAAAAATATTTTATTAAGACATTAATTTTAAGGAACAATCTAGTCCACTTATACCTTGAGATGAAATGTTAATATCAATAACTTCATCATAGGTCTGTATCCATGCGAGTATATAAAGGTTGTTTAACTGCAGTTGATTTCAGAAGTTCCAAGCTCAACATAAAAATTACTCTTTTTTCCTAATGTCTTTATCATTTCAGACTGTTGTACTTGGTGGAAATGTTCTACTTAAGGCTGTAGACTTAAGACTAAGACTATATAAAGTCTTAGTACACCTTACCTAATGTGATCAGTATCCACAAGGCTTTTGATTTAGTATCAAGGAAAGAGCACTGAAATAGTAGTCAGAGGCCAGAATAGAAACTTGATTTGCCATTTTATAGCTAACAACTACAAATCTCGTTGTTGAACTACAACATGTTCACAAGATTCTTATGAAGGTCTAATGAGGCAATTTGCAAAACTGTTACAGGACAAAATTGTCATGACGGGTAAGGTTAACAATCATCATAATTGTTCAATTTAGAACTTTTTTTTAGAAGCAGTCTTCAAGCTGTCCTTTCCTCCTATTTCAGCCACTTCTACTCTTCCTTTATTCCAAGTATGGCTGGTTGAAGAATCTAACCTTTATCTATTTTGGCTAATTGGGGTCAAAATATCTTTCTTTCTTTCTTTCTTTCTTTCTTTCTTTCTTCTTTCATTTTTTTTTCTTTTTTATTCAATGTAGAAGAGCATGAAGAGGAAGGAGCACAGTTTTGGGGTGCCATACCTAGCAGTGAGATGTGAAAATGCTTGATAAATGCATGTATAAATAGCAGACTGAAAGAGAGAAAGAGAAAGAGAGATCCTAGTACTAAGTATATTTTCTTAAAGAACAGAAATTAGCAGAAAGCCCACCATAGCGAAAATAATTGTTATATATTTACAACTACAGGTAAATACATACACACTACATATGAAAATGATCATATAGATATAGAGATACAGTAGTTTAAGGTAATTTTATCTACAGTTAATTGCAATTACTCTGATACAAAAATCACAAAATCACAAAGGTAGGCAGTTAGGGGGGGAAAAGGAACACTTGAACAACAAAACACAGCCTGAAAATAATTAATAAGACGGCATTAATTAATAAGTGTTTACATATACATAATTACTTTAAATGCAATTTGATTGAATTCTATAATCAAAAGGCACAGAATCACGGGATAGATAAAATAACAAGACCCAACCATATGCTGCTACAAGAGACTCGCTTCAGCTCTAAGGACACACATAGGTTTAAAATGAAGGGATGGAAAAAGACAGTCCGTGCATGCAGAAAACAAAAGAAAAGCTGGGAGTAGCTATACTAATATTTCAGACAAAATAGACGTTAAGCCAAAAATGTAACAAGATGAAGAAGGTCATTAAGTAATGAATGATAAAAAGGTCAACTCATCAAGAGGATATGACAATTATAAATATATATGCATCCAATATTGATACCTAAATATATTAAGCAAATACAAACAAAACTGAAGGGAGAAATAGATGACAATACAATAATAGAAGGGGATTTCAATACCATACTTTCAGCAATGCACAGCTCATCCAGACGGAAAACCACCAAGGAAGATTTTGGACATGAACCTTACTTCAGGAAAGCCACGTGACATAATACAATATCCTTTTGTGATAACCCCCCTAAACAAACCAGGTGCATAAGGAACATATCTCAATATGACAAAGGCCATTTTTTACAAACCCACAGCTATCACACTCAATGATGATAGGGTGAAAGCTCTTTGTCCAAGATCAACAACAAGACAAGAATGCTATCATCACTTTTATACAACATAGTAGGGGAATCTCCAGATAGAGCAGTCAGACAAGATAACGATACAAAAGGCATCCAAATCAGAAAGAAGTAAAACTGTCTTTATTTGTAAATAGTAAGTTTTTATACACAGAAAATTCTAAAGACTCACCAAAAAAAAACAAAAAACAAAAACAAAAAAAAAACAATAATAAAAACAAAATGTTGGACCTAATCTACAAATTCAGCAAATTGCAGGATATAAAATCAACATACAGTGATTAGTTATTTTTCCATACACTACCAACAAAATACCTGAAAAAGAAATATTCACAATTCATAAAAGAAATATTTTACAATAGAACCCGGACAAATAATATCCTCAGAAATAAATTTAACCAGGGAAGTGAAAATGTGTATAATGAAAACTACAAGATGTATAGAAAATGATTGAAGAGAACATAAAACAATGGAAAGATATCCCATGCTCATGGATCACAAAAATTAATAGGGTTACAATGTCCATGCTTGCCAAATCCGTCTGTAGAGTCAATGCAATCCCTATCAAAATTCCAATGCCATTTTTTTCACAGAAGTAGAAAAAACAATTCTAAAACTTTATAGAACCACAAAAGACCCCAAATAGCTAAAGAAATCCCAAAGGAGAAGAAAGCTGGAAGTATCACACTTCCTGATTTAAAACTAGGCAGCCATCAAAACAATATAGCACTGGCATAAAAATGGACACATAAATCAACAGAACAGAATAAAGACCCTAAAGGGAAAAAGCACTTATATTGTCTACTAATATTTGACAATGGAGCCAAAATATTCAATGGGAAAAAGTCTCTTCAAGAAGTAATGTTGGGAAAACTGGCCACATGTAGAAAAAAAATGGACCTCTATCTTACACCATTCACACAAATTAACTTGAAATGGATTAAAGGCTTAAATGTAAGATACAAAACTACAAAACTCCTAAAACATCACATAGAGAAAATGCTCCTTGGTTTTAGTTTTGGCAATAATATTTTGGATATGACACCAAAAGTACAAGCAACAAAAGCAAAAATAAACATGTGAACTATATCAAACTAAAAATCTTCTGCACAGCAAAGGAAACAGTCAACAAAATGAAAATACAACCTATAGGATGGAATAAAATGTTTGTAAACCATGTATTAAATAAAGGGTCTGTATCCAAAATATAAAAATAATGCATGCAATTTAATATCAAAAAACAATATGATTAAAAATGGGCAGAGAAACTGAAGAGACTTTTTTCTAAAGAAGACATAGAAATTCTATGAAATTTTCTAAAGAAGACATAGAAATCAGCTACACGAAAGGGTGCTCATTATCATTAATCATCAGAGAAATACAAATAAAAAACCACAATAAGATATTACCTCATACCTGTTAGAACGGCTATCACCAAAAAGACAAGAGATAACAAATGTTGCCAAGGATATGGAGACAAGGGAATCCTTGTGCATCCCTGGTGGGAATGTAAATTGGTACAACCACTACAGAAAACAGTATGAGGTCTCTCAAGAATTTAAAAGTGGAACTACCATGTGATTGGGCAAACCCACTTCTGGGTGTATATCCAAAGGAAATGTAAATAGGATAACAAGATACCTTATGTTTACTGAAGCATATTCACAACAGGGAAGATACGAGAATAGTCCAAGTGTCCGTCAATGGACGAATGGATAAAGATGATTTTTATAAATACAGTATAATATTCAGCAACAAGAAATAAAGAAATCCTGCCATTTTCAGTGAGAGAAAGACAACTATCAGATGACTTCGCTCATATGTGGAATTTAAGATACAAAACAGATGAACATAAAGGAAGGGAGGCAAAAATAATATGAAAACAGGGAGGGGGACAAACCATTAGAGAGTCTAAAATACAGAGAACAAACTGAGGGTTGCTGAAGGGGTTTGGGGTGGGGGGTGGGCTAAATGGATGATGGGCATTAAGGAGGACACTTGTTTGGATAAGCACTGGGTGTTATATGTAAGTGATGAGTCACTAAATTCTATTCCTGAAATCATTATTATACTATATGTTAACTAATTTGGATGTAAATTAAAAATAAACAAACAAAGAAATCCTACCATTTGAAACAACATTGACATTCCATTAGGACATTATGCTAAGTGAGATAAGTCAGAGAAGGACAGAAATGGGAAATCGAAAAAATCTAAACTCACAGAAATGGAGAGTGGAATGGCGGTTACCAGGGGCTAGGGTGTGTGGGAATGGAGAGATATTGACAAAAATGGACAAACTTGCATTTAGAAGATGAGTAAATTCTGAAGATCCAATGCAGTGTTGTGTTGATAGTTAACAATACTGTATCATATACTTCAAAGTCACAAGACACTAGATCTTAAATGTTCTCACCACCCAAAAATAAAATCATTATGTGGTATAATGGCTGTCAGCTTATGCTACACTGATGATCATATTGCAATTTATAAATGTATTAAATCATCACAGTATTGATCTTACACTTTCAGAATATTATGTGTCACTAAAAACAACAACAACAACAACAACAACAACAACAAAAAACTCCTTTCTTAAAAAAATGAACCTGAGGATTATATTGTAAAAATATCATTGCATAATAAGCTGATAACTCTGGACTGATATTCCAGAGAGGAACCTATCTAAGTTCAGAGATATTTTGTTCCTCAGAGCTTTCTTAGGAAAAAAAAAAAAAAAAACTTACAAAACAGAGACATACTCCAATAGAAGGCAAGTATTTTTCCTCCTCACCTCAGAGTTACTTATACAGCAGCCAACTAAACCTTCAATTAAATAAACTACATGTAAGAGCTGTTCTCAAGTAGGAGAGCTCTGTTTCTTCAAATGCAAGCATAGATGAAGGATCCCCGGATGTTTTCCATTTCTATAACTGCTGAGAACTACATTAATACAATCTTCAACAAAGCCATTATTTAGATACCCAGCTTAGGACAAGTTCAATTTTATATATGGAGCTAGATTCTCCCTAGAACCTAAAACTAGCACTTGGAGGGAAACACGGTTTCCAGTTCTGCAGGTGTGTTCATACAACAGACGTGCTCTTCAAACACAGTTTCCCGAAAATGATACTTTCCTTTTGGTTTTTGATAGTATTTATATAATAACAACAATAGCATAATTATCTGTGTTAATGTTAGTTGACAGCTAATATTAATCATATTTTATTTTTGAGAGGGAGAAAAGTGCGAGTGAAGGAGGGCCACTTCTCATTTGGCAGTGACTAATATCAATTTGGCTCAAGTAAACTCTTGAAATTTTAATACGCCTTAGTTCATCCTATAACAGTAGCAAATTATTTTTTAATGCTTGTTCATTTTTGAGAGAGACAGAGAGAGACAGAGTGGGAGTGGGAGGGGCAGAGAGAGAGGGAGGCACAGAATCTGAAGCGGGTTCCAGGCGCTGAGCTGTCAGCATTGAGCCCCACACGGGGCTCAAACTCACCAACCATGAGACCATGACTTGGGCTGAAGTCAGATGCTTAACCGACTGAGCCACCCAGGTGCCTCGTCAGTAGCAAATTAAACCCTTATTTCAATTCTGTCAACTTAGTCCCTAATATTGATTAGTGAGCTAACCCCACACTCACCTGTTACTTGTCCTACCATGCCATATAAACAAATTGAAGGACACTGATATGGACACACACACACACACACACACACACACACACGTATTATATGATTCATGCTAACGGAGGCTAATCCTAGATCTGAACAATGACATGAACTTGTATGACACAGAAACACATTCTTATATTCTTGATGTTTGTTTGCAATCCTCTAAATAACACTGCAGGTTGCTAAAGGTCAAAGAGAAAACAGAAGTCTGAAGATCATAAACAATGTTAACATACTATTAGGTGGTGAAATGTTACCAAATATCCGTAAATATTTTAGAGCATGATTAGACCATTTCCCTGAAATATGTAGGACCTGAAGATGTTTTGGAGTAAAGTTTTCATGGAGTTAAGACTATAGCGGAAAAATCCCTGATACAGATTCAATAGCTCCTGGATGCACCAGAGCAATTCAGAAGGTTAATCTAGTTGCATGCTGAATCTCAGAGAAGTGCATCCTGGAGGTGCTGGGTGACTTCTTGCTGCCATCTGCATCCACTGAATGTGCGGGTGGCCATGGCATCATTCGTCAGTCTGTAGCAGCCCAGCGTATTGCACTGCCATCATACATCCCTCTCAATCCTTTTACGCTTTTCAAATAGACTGAGTTTATTGGTCTTCAGTATCGTTCTTTCCCTACTAAATTTTCTTCCACCCTCCAGCTTCCAATGTTACCACCTGTTATTTTTATTTTTTTAAATGTGGTAGACTAAAAAACAAGAGGAAAGACTTGGGTTCAAAAGTATAGTGGCATGCATTTAAAAAGGAGAAACTGGGGGCATCTGGGCGGCTCAGTCTGTTAAGCGTCTGAATCTTTTTGGCTCAGGTCATGATCTCACAGTTTGTGGGCTCGAGCCCCACGTCGGGCTCTGCAGTCTAACAGTGCAGAGCCTGCTTGAGATTCCCTCTCTCCCTCTCTCTGCCCCCCCCCAACTCATGCTCTCCTTCTCTCTCTCTCTCTCTCAAAACAAATAAATAAATATTAAAAAAAAAAAAACATTTAAGGGACACCTGGGTGACTCAGTTGGTTAAGCATCCAACTTCGACTCAGGTCATGATCTCACGCTTCATGAGTTTGAGCCCCGCATCCGGCTCTATGCTGACTGCTCAGAGCCTGGAGCCTGCTTTGGATTCTGTGTCTCCCTGTCTCTCTACCCCTCCCCCACTCAGGCTGTATCTTCTCTCTCTCTCTCTCTCTCTCTCTCAAAAATACATAACCTTAAAAAATTAAAAATAAACATTTAAAAAGGAGAAACTGTTCAACCAACAAAGTATCTCAGATTGTGCACACACACACACACACACACACACACACACACGCTCTAAGGATGAGTAGCTGTAAAAAGAGGGGTCCTTAGGCTAAACCCCCCCCCAAACCCCCACAAAAGATGCTGAGGAGATTATAGATTTAATCTTGGTAGCTAAACTCTTAAAAACAGTGTCTTATTAGAAACTCTGGAAGAGTCTTTTACACTAACTTCCTGGGAGTGGATCCTCTTGGTTGATCTGATGGGATGACAATGTCAAGGCTTCATGATGGCTTTAGAACATGCATTTTTCTGAAGAACTTGAAAGGGCATTTACCTGCTAACTGACTAGTGGAGAGTCTCCATCTGAACAGCAAATTTATTAAAGCTAAAAGCATTTTGCTCTTTGTTGTTTTCCTTCAACAGCTGCTATGTATGCCGTTCCTCAGAATCCTGGAGGCACCTCTGAGTCTCTCAAAGCATTTCCAAGACCAGTCATCTGCAGTGTGATAAATTCCCTTTTATCTTTCTTACGTATATAGTTTTAAGTGTTTTAAGTTAATTAATCCCTTCTTACGTTTATCTAATTTGTTCAGAGAGAGGTCCTGAGTGAGTAACTTAGAAATAAATGGGAGCCTCTTAAATGACTCTGCGAGCTTTAGACAAGACACCAGCTCTGGCCAACCCATAGACTGAAGCCTTGTGAAAGCCTGGACGCAGAGGGCCCAGCCAAGCTGTGTCAGATTCCCCACCCCCCACCCACCGAAACTTTGAGATAATAAATACCTGCTGTTGTAAGCCATTAAGTTTGTGCTAATTTATTACACAGCAGTAGATAACAAAGTCCTAAAATAAAAGTATAGATAAAATTCTATTGCCATGACAGCAACAGAAACTTACTGTTACTAAGAAGGTTTTATAAAATACTAATAAAACTCAAATCAAAGATGCAAATATGCATGCATTTCTTTATGTGTTGGCATGGTGAATCAATTTTTTTTCTAATGTCTAAACTAAAATTTTCCTGCTTTGGTATACCATATTTTACAGATATTTCTTGAAGAACTTACTAAATTGGAATCTGACCCATATTTTAGAAATAAATACCGTTTTACAGTCAATGGCAAGATTTTCATTATTAAAACTTTTTTCACATTGAAAATAAATAACATTTTCTGGCTGATCTCATAAGGAATAGTCTACAGCACGTCTTTTGGCTCATCACCTAAATTCAAGCAACAAATTTAACAGTAAAAGGTATGCAGTGAACAATTTTAAGGGCAAGAGACAAAGTAGATTAAAGAGGCGATTCTACAAAAATAGACTTTAATTGTATAGATTATTGAATAGATTATAGCATAAAAAGATTTGAAAACAGATCTTGTTCATTTATTAGACTGTGGTCTATTCCCCAATAAGGCCCTGGAATCTTTTCTTAGACTTTCATTTCTGCCATCTTGTTCCTCTTCAGATCATCAAAGACATCATGTATAGAGCCACTAGTAGCCTGCATTCATGAAAGATACTCATTCAATTACAATAACTCATATATTTTTGTTACTAGACATATCCTCTATCCCTTTCTAAACTCCAACGGCACCGAAATGGGAACAATTGTGTTTTCAATAAACTATACCGGTGCATGTTTTGACCAAGGAACTTCACCTTTATATTCAAAGAAGGAAGATGGAGTGCTTGAAGGCTTTAGCAAAGTACTTAAAATAATGTCACTGTCTGAATATAATCTGTATTTGAGGGAAAATATTGAGCTTTCAAATGACAAAAAACACATTGAAACCACAGGGAAGTCTCCAAATTAAAACCAATAGTTTAGTATTTTCTTACATATTAAACATGTAGCTCAGTTTTACAATAGATTAGCCGATTCTGCCTTCATTGCTCGCTTTACCTGATTATAGGTATTGGTATTTGAGGCAGAGTACAAATTTAGCTCTTTTGTTAATATGGTACATAAATAGAGGGAACACACCGGAAGAAAAAGACATGAATAAATTTGTATATTTCTGTCAGAGGTAATCCCATGCCCGTGCCCAGGCACACCGTAACGTTTGGGCTAAGCGTAATTAGAACTTAACAGTGGGAAAAATAAAAAGAATTTAGCAATGGAAAGAGGCTAACTTCCAACGGAATGGCACAACTAAGGCTCAAAGAAAAGAAGCAAATTTCTCAAATTCATGAAGTAGATGAATGAGTAGATGAATAAGAAGACTCCTTCATCCCAGGTAGTAGAACATATTGACGCCAAACTGTTTCTGGTTTCTTCTTTTTTTTTTTTTTTTTCAATGTTTTGTTTTTTTGTTTTTGTTTTTTTTTTTTTTTTGGGACAGAGAGAGACAGAGCATGAACGGGGGAGGGGCAGAGAGAGAGGGAGACACAGAATCGGAAACAGGCTCCAGGCTCCGAGCCATCAGCCCAGAGCCTGAGGCGGGGCTCGAACTCACGGACCGCGAGATCGTGACCTGGCTGAAGTCGGAGGCTTAACCGACTGCGCCACCCAGGCGCCCCCAAACTGTTTCTGGTTTCTTCTAAAACAAACAAAAAAATTTGTTGTGATTTTCTGCTGTGCCCAGCATGAGTTTGTCCTAGACTGGCCGTCTCTGGGCAAAACGGGCCACACTTAGCCATCCCCTTGTCTTCTCTAACTCCGTGCATCCAGTAATACTGGGAGGTAAAATGATGTGGCAATATGTGATTTGGACATCTCGGGTACACACTAATTTATTGAAAGTACAAACATTTAATAGCCAGTCGTGTCACTGGTCTCATCTCAAGAATAATTTCCCCCTCATAATTCTGCATTAGAGATATGGCTTTTTCAATATCATTTGAAGCTAATTAACCAAAGACGGCAGAGTAAGTAATTTGCCAAGCTATTTCAAATTGCTCTTGTGAATAAACTGAATAATACTGATTGATCTGGCATACTGGGACAACCTATGCCAAGAACTCACTGTTTCAAAATTAATAGAAATTAGCAAAGCATTCTTCTCCCTTTGTCCTACAATGTTGATTCCGATGAAACAAAAGTGAGAATAAAAATCATTCTTAGGATAAAATCTTGGTCTTCTTTCCATTACCAAACAGCTACATATACTGCAGCTTGTTTGACATCAGAGAGACTTTTGTCCCCTGAAAAATCACAGTAATATATTTAAAAAAAAAAAATCCCACCCTAATGTTTTTGACAAAAAGTTCCATAGACCTATGAGCTTTCAAAGAAATGAGTATTTATGATGTGTGGCGAGACAGATGAAAACAGAAAAATACTGAAATGGTAAAATTTGAAAAAAGAAAAAAAAAAGAGCAGTAACAGAAAAATAAGCTGCCTATCTAGAAAATACTCTAACCCAGCATGGTTTATTGGCAATGAAAGGCAAGCTGTTTGTAGTATAATTGCACCATTCCATCTAAGCCCAATTTACTCTTATTATCTTGTCATTGCACCTTTTTCCTACAGATATTCTAGCTACCTGGCTTCGTCTACTGAAAGAGTGAGCAGGTGGCCACCTCATCACTTGGAGCCTGTTACACTGTGTTGCTAATAGCTCTTGCCCCAAATGACCAGGCATAGCACTTCTGTGATGTGTGCAGAATCTTGCTGTGTCTGTCAACAGGAAGCATTAAACTGGCTGACAAATCTTCTACAAGAGCGTGCAAGAAGCTTGATTGAAACAATGCACCACTGTATCACACAGGCAACTACAGAAACAAAGAGTACTTTCTGTGACTATATTTTTCTCAGACTTTCAAATGGAAAAGAACATCCATTTGATTGATGACCTGTTAGTTACAGCCAATTCGTTATTCATTTTCTCAGAGAAAAGGTAAATCAACTAGAGCTATGCATTCAAGCTGATTGGAAGTGGTCACACCCTTACTGATTACTGATGGTACCAACAGCAGACTTAAATGACTATGTCTTTATTTTAATTGTACACAGCTATTACTTATTAATTGAGTAGGGCAGGTAGGATGAGTTCGAGTTTGTGAGTTTGTGACATAAAAAGCTGTCTTTTGAAGATCACTTCAAAATTTCATTTTATTTTTTTGACACGCTGAATAAAAATTAACCTACATGGTAACCCTAAGAACTGAAAACATGGAACATGTTTCATGGAACATGGGAACCCTTCTTCATTCCCACTGCCCTCTTTGATATAGGAAGGTGAAGACTGTAAAACACAGTGAGCAGCTGAATTTTGCACCAGACCTGGCATCTTATACAGTGAAACATAAAATTGTTCTAGGAGGAATCAGAATCGGATTGCTGACCTACCTCTAGAAACACTCAGTTAAATCCACTAGTCACAAGCTCCATAAAGGCAGTGATTTATAGCTCATTCATATTTGAATGCCTATGGTTGACAGAGAACCTAGTATACCTGATGAGTATTCAACACATACTTTTGAATGGGTGAATGAATGAAAGCCACCAAATAAATGTTATGGATCATTTAATTTTCAAATGGAAAATCGGAAATACCCCTAACATAATCAAAGATGCTCCCGCTGTTCACTAAATAACCTCCACTCACACGTGCTCTAGAGGCAAACTAACTTAGATTAGAATTTTATTTAGATTAGAATCTAGAATGGGGATTCCAAGAACATCAATTCTTAGATCTACTACCAATAGCAATTTAAGATCCTTTCCCTTTTTATTTTTATACTTTTTTTGTAAAGATATGATATGTTATGCCTAGAATATTCAATATTCATACTTACTCAAAATTGTTTTTCTTCTGAAATATATTCAATATTCAATTCTACTGTGTGTGTGTGTGTGTGTGTGTGTGTGTGTATACCTAATATTATATCACAAAGTACCTAGATGCAAACAGAATTAACACAGCATTCTGGCATGGTCTTATAGTGTCCCTGGTTATTGGAGGACATAAATGTGAGAACATGAGGGCTAGTTGACCGGCCTATAAGCTGGACCCAGGCTACTAGAAGCTCCACACCTCTTCTCCTGTTCTTGGAATGTACATCCCATCATTACCACAACAGAAGTTTTTCCAAACACAGCCTTGAGACAGCATAAAGAAGTGGCCTAATGCTCATTGTCCCCATCCTGCTATGCTCACTTCTCTCCCAGCCTGCATCTGTGGCCTTATGAGGAGTTCCCTTTGATGACGTTGGTTGAGAATGAAAAAACTCAGGCTTGGTTTATAGGTGTAGCTGTGTGATATTATAGACACTACGCAAAGGTAGACAGATGGGGTGCTACACCCTCATTCTAGGAGAGTCCTGAAGACAATAATAAAGTAAAATATTACCGGTGGGCAGAATTTGGATCAGTATACCTACCTGGTTGCTCGCTTTGCCTGGAAGAAGAGATGATTTACGATCTGATTGATTTGTGTGCTGAGGCTAATGGTTTGGGTGAATGGTTAAGAATTTGAAGAAGTATGACAGGAATATCTTGACAAGGAGATCTGGGAAAGGGGGATATGGGTGGTCCAATCTAGGATGGTGTAGAATGTGAAGATATTTGAATGATTTCCAACAAGTGACTTCAGCAGAGGAATATTTTAATAAGGATAGGACAACCCATTCTGTTGATATCACTTAGTCTCTTTCCCCAGCCATTACTGTTATATCCCATGCGCTAGTGAACCAAATGGTCATGGAGGCAGTGATGGAGGCCATTCATGGGCTGAACAACATGGGTTTCCACTTATCCAGGCTGAACTGGATACAGCTACTGCTAATACGACACCATTTCCTGGGGTGATCAGCTAGCTGACAGGTGGAAGATTGTTTATATTGGACTGCTGTCATTATGGAAGGGGGAACATTTGGCTCTTTGTGGAATAGATACTTACTATAGATATCAATCTACCTTCCCTAACTATGGTGCTTGTGTCAAATTACGATTCCTTTTTTTTAAATTTTATTTATTTTTGAGAGAGAGACAGAGCACTAGAGGGGGAAGGGCAGAGAGAAGGAGACACAGAATCCGAAGCAGGATCCAGGCTCTGAGCTGTCAGCAGAGAGCCCAACACGGGGCTCCAACTCACAGACCACAAGATCATGACCTGAGCGGAAGTTGGACGCTTAACCAACTGAGCCACCCAGGTGCCCCTCAAATTACCCTTCATGAACTGAAAAAATGCCTTCTTTAACACTATGGTATTACTCAGGATTACTTTTGAGCACAGAGCAAAAGTGTGGCAAATGGTCCAAACGTACAAATTCTGTGAAACAATTGCATTATAAGTTTATAACGAAATGGCTGTATACAATTTGATGATTCCTATTTTTTATTTTATCAGCTATATAATGAGCCAAGGAATACCATCTCCTCACAGGGCTAGTACAAAAATTAAATAAAAGTCTAAATACAGCACTTTGAAAAAATTATTTATAAGCTTTAAAGTGAAAGATTTAGTATTTAAATCCATTTAGTAACATTATTTGCTTAATATTTGATGGATGTTACATTGAACACTTCACTTGAATTATCCATTTATTCTTTCCATAACCCTATTACCTATGAGGGAACTAAGAGTCAGAGGGTTAAGAAGTTGTCAGAGGTCTGATAGCTGGTGAATGACAACATCAACTTTTGACCTCTGCAGTCTAAATCTAGAGATACAACTTTCAACACAAGCTACAAGTATTTCCTAAGCACACTTTACAACTTCATCATTTTATGAAAGGCATTGATCATCCTCAGAAAAATTAATGTCACAAAACTATCTACTTGAATAAAAAAAAAAGCCTCAAAGTGTTCTTTGTTACACTAAAATTGAACACAGTTTTAAAATATTGGTAAAAATTGAGAACCTCATGAGAATAAATAAGCATGAGGAAAAAAAGAAAAACTCATAAATTCCATGAAAAATATATTTAAACCTGAACTGAGAGCATTTTAACATTGTTTTTCAAGATGTTCAATATTATAGCAACTATAGCCATTGCTTTGCCTTTGGGGCTCCAATGTATATTGTTGAAACGATCTTTAAACGCAATATCAATGGTATTGAATTAATGAGGCATGAGGGAGGATATTTTAAATGGAGAATAAAGGGGTAAAATATATATATTAGACCTCTATAAGAAGGGTTTCAGTGGAATGGTGTTTCAGGAGTGAATAAATGAATAACAGTTTCAGGAATGACTAAGATATGAATATTTGGAAACACGGAATAGTTACAACTACTTTGAGGAGTTTGACAATTTGAGGAAAACAGAACTTTCAGACTACACTAGAGGGATAATAAATGGAATTAAAGGAGGGGTTTTATTGTTAATTTTCAGACACAGCCATGTTCATATTGTGATGGAAACAAAGAAATAGAACAGAAGGAGACACTTGGATAATTCAGGAGGAAAGTCCTTAAGCTGGTGAAGAAAGATGGAATCCAATATGAAAAGGAAGAGTTTGGGGCTCAGATGGGAGCATAAACATTCCATTCACAGTAACAAGAGAGAGATAGGTAGGGATGCAGGCAGTTTGTCAGAGTTCCTCAGAAACAGACAAGGCAATTTACTTCTTATTGCTTCTCTTATAGTAAAGTGAAAGCAAGATTATTAGATATAAATGATGGGGGGAGGCTTGCTGAAAGTTTTGGGGAGAATGAAGATCTAAAGAGCCAACAGAGACAAATGATTACTAACAAGTGATAGTTATGAGTTGACTGAGGTTTGGACTCAAAAATTAAAAGTGGACTTACCAGCATGAGCGTATGTTTTCCTTTACCCTATTCTGCTACTTGGGTAAGCAGATAGGAAGATATTTTAATGTTGGTTAAGGTTTTTCCCAGTGAGTATTAGAAAAGGAAAGAAAGGTAAAAAAAAATAGATGCACGATAGATACTACACTGACGCATTATGGAATCCAAGTTAGATAAGATGAATGCGAAGACATAACCGGTGACAGACAGTGATAAGGGTAAAAGGTTGATGGATTAGAAGTCCTCAGCAAACTCTAATATAGAGTCACTAAAGTAAGGGAATTGTAAAGGTAGCACATAGAGTCAAAAAACAGACTTTAGTGATGGTACAGCAAAAGGCGACAATGCACTCTTAGAAATTAACAGAACTGGTGGTTGTGGAAGAAGGGACAAATGACTGAAAGGGAAGAGGTGGAGACCTGAAAGCTCAGAGTTTCAGATCTTCTACATAAATGCTAACACACAGTGACTGCCCAAATCGTGTAGAAAAACACCATTAGACAGATGCTAACATCTTTAGCGAATGAGCAACAGTGTCCACGTTTCAGTAGATGGTATCATCGTGTATATTAGCAATAAAATCTGACGGAATGCATTGCAAAGGAGCAGCAGTCTATAAGAAAAGGAAGAGGAAACAAATCAGGGAAGCAATGAGCAAAGAGGAGCAAAGTGAACACATGCCCGCCTCCAGGTCTAGTGACTCTTGAGCCGTACAAGAGGCAATCACATCTGAGAAGTCTGCAGAGGAAATATTGTCCCCAGGGGACGTCCAGGTTAGAACTGGAGCATGAGGGTGAAGGGAGTATTCGTGGCACTTGAAGAGATACAGATTCTGCTGCTGGCCAAAGTGAATAGTAGAGACAATAGTTGGAAGGTTCAGGAGATCAGGTAAAGTGGGGAGACTGGGCAGATTAGGAATTACGACCTTCTGGGATGAAAGGGTAAAAGGATCTGGTCCAGAGTTGGCCACCATTTGGTATGAAGCGCTCGTGAATGTTGAGTTTCTCGGGACAGTGCCTCCGAGGAAAGAGGAGAAAAGAAGGCATCCATTGAGTCTGGCCCCCCCACTTGGTCAAAGACTTGTCTTGTGGATCGTCAACTCCATAGTACTTCTGGGTTTTTGTTTTTGTTTTTGTTTTTGTTTTGTTTTTTTTTTTTTTTGATGTCTCATCTCACTCAGAAATGTCCAGGAAGGAGACAAAAGCTGAAGGGTACAACATGCAGAAAGAAGATAAGGAGCTGGTGACTTGTACCTGCATAAACTATTTCCAAGTCCAGATAGACGTCACCACTGTAGGAGTGACTGAAATTGGAATCAGTGACCAAAAGACATAGGTGAAACCAAGAGAGTGTGAAGTAATTCTAAGAGGTGGGTGTCTGTGTGAGTCTGTGGACACAGATTTTTCAAGAAAAAATATTTTCTTGTTATGGTTGGGGCCATTTTTATCAGACATAATCATAAAATAATTTTCATTTAGTAACATCTACCCATATTTTATATGTTGATCTCTTCCATTTCATCTTCATTAATTATGTTATTTAACTGAGGACTCATTCCTCAGATTCTTCATACTCTGAACTAATAAATATAGTCGGGCCATGCAGTGAAAAAATATTGGATAGTTAACTGAATCCTGAAGAGGCAATTCTTGATCCGCCATTATCTCAATATATAGATTAGGGGAAATGCCATTGGCAATAACAAAACCTGCCATCCATATATCAAAAGCTGGATGCTGCACTGAAATTAAAAAAAAATATATATGAAGTGCCATACAAATGACAGGTGAATATTATATATTCATTTCTCTCTGTCTCTTCAATACATAGCAATTTAGACCAGGATTCTCACTTTGTAGATGTCATTTGTTTTTAAAATAAAGAGTTTGTTCATTTTGATCTAACTTTATAAAACAATCTTATGTTCTTATTCAAATGTTACCACTTTGCTCCACAGAGTTCAGGAATTATATACTGTGACACACAGGTGTAGGATAATTTTGAAAATCTGGCTTCATTTTTAAATAGCACAATAATTCTTGTATTGTGTCATGACATTCATTTCAATGGAACTGTGTTTCTTCATTGGGCCAACTGGCCTCTTCTCAAAATGTTGATTTTCCTCCAGTGTTATTTAAAAATTAATATGTGGAAACATCCAAATTGGACTTGTAAAAGACTAAAAGGTAATATAATTCAAAAGCATCTCATTTTTTATACATCTGTCACTAAGTATTATCCATCAGTAAAAAAGCTTACAGATTTGAATTTTGCATTTTCTCACCTAGTTTAAAAAAGAAATTAAAAACCTGTTAACCAATATTCATTGTACTAGTGTTATTTTCTTCTCTAAATACTCAAAATGTTAACTTGTTGAATCAATGAATGTTCTAAGTTCCAGTTAAACTCAATTCAGTTAAAAAAATAATGAGAATGTATGGTATGCAAATAGCACCTTATGAACTCTCCTGAGCCTCCCTCTCTGCCTATTTATAGATGTGGAACAATGAAAATGCTAGCCAAATGGTTGCTCCTGGAGCTTTAGTATGTGCAAAAACAAGAATGCTAGAATTATATCAAGATAATTAAAAGAACCAGGGGTCAAATTTATGTTAAAGTCCATTAGGAAAATCAAACACAAAGTTCATGTCCAAATAGCTAGACATAGTATCTGAGGGGTGCAAGGGACAGAAAAATGAGATGGGAGGCGAGAAGATGTGTAGAGACACGGAATCTGAGCCATATTTAGATAATTGGAAATCGTGCCCGGGGCAGTTGCCACCAATAGAGACTGGAGACTCCTGGTTCTGACAGGCTGGATAAATTTAGCTGGACTAAACGGTATTGTTAGTAATAGAGTAAATCCAATACGCTCCCTTCAGGAGTTCACAATTTGGTAGGGAAAACAGACAGAAATAATCTAAAATGTCATCATGTATGTGTATAGGAAAAGAATAATTAATTAGGATTGGGACATCTGAAAAATTTGTGGAAGGTGGTAGGATTTGTGTTTGGTTCTTACACGATAAGGAGGCTTTTACTAGAGTAAAAAACATTCTTGGAAAGAATTAGTCCATACAGGAGTGCCTGGGTGGCTCAGTCAGTTAAGCATCTGACTCTTGATTTCAGTTGAAGATATAGATCAAGATATAGATTTTTTCAGTTCAAAAATAGACCAAGATAGGAAGAACCAAAATAATCATCAGAACATAGGTGAAAATACAGGAAGAGTGAATGGTTGTGGATGTTACGAACAGCTGGTATTTCAAGAGTAAGAAATGTCCAAAGAAATTATGTGCCCACAGTTTGCTGAGAGGTTGTTGATCAAGTATTGACGAGGTCTACATACCATGAGTTGATGAAGAGGCCTCATATTGAATCTGTTCATCTAGGCATTATTTTGTGTTATTTATAATTGCATTTTCAAATTTGTTCATTCTAAAGCTTAAATGTTAGGCACCCCTAAAATTTCCTCCAGGTTCTCAGTTTGGGGGGGGGGAGGGAGGGAAAGGGAGAAGGGGGAGGAAAACAAGGTGGGGGAGAGACAAGAGGGGCAAGGGGAAGAATAAGAAATCTCATCTGGTTTCTCCAGGGGCCACTTAGTCTTTCCTTCATAAAACTTCCCACTAATTATGACTACTTTTTTTTTCTGTTTGACACACATAGATTTATTATTTTTAATTGAAAAGTTTTTCTTTAAATTTGAAGTTGAAAAGTTTTGAAAAGTTTTTCTTTAAATTCCAGTTAGTTAACATACACTGTCATGTTAGTTTCGGGTGGACAATATCGTGCTTCAACACCTCCATACATCGCCCAGTGCTCACCAGCATTCTGCGAGCGCCCTCCTTAATCCCCATCACCTATTTTACCCACTTAGGTCTTTTGTCCATTTGGAATTTATGACTACTTTGATTTTGTTAGTAACTCTTTCATGTCTGTGTCCCCCACCAAATACCCTTCCTGATGTATATTTGTTTGATACTGTGTTAATAAGCTCTATTGTTTTGGGGGCGGGAAATGTCTCTACTCACTATGAGAGTATATTTTTTAGGCGTGCTAATGCCCTGGTTCCTAATTTTTAAAAAGACACTAGAGAAGCTAAATATTTACAAAAACACACGAAATTTTAGAACTGACAGTATCATTCGCTGACAAGGATGTGGAACAGTAGGAGATCTCCTTCACTGCTGGTAAGAATGGAACGTGCCACAGCCACTTTTGAAGAATGTATAAGTTTTTACAAGACTCTCTGTCTTCTTACCATATGATACAGCAGTGGCATTACTAGATATCCAGCCAACTGATCTGACAATGTATTAAAACTTCATTTAAGTTTATGGAAGCTTTCTCCATAATTTCCTTCAGGGGTAAGTGAATAGATAAACTGTGGTACATCTATATCGTGGCACATTATTTGGATAAAAAGGAAGCCACGGAAAAAAAACACGATGGCTCTTAAACGCATTTTGTTAAGTGAAAGGATTCAGGCTGAAAAGGCGACACGCTCCATGATTCCTATTGCACGACATCTGGGAAAAGGCAAAACCCTGGAGATGATGAACCAGAAACAAAAACGAAAACAAAACAAAAACAACGGTTTCCAAGAGTTCAGAGGAAAGGAGGAGGGCGAAAGAGGCGAAGCACAGGGAATGTGGTTGGGTGGTTAAGACTCTGCATGACACTCTGGTAAGAGCTACGGGACACCACGTCTCTGAAACACCTACGGAACGTTAGTGCACAGTGAACGTGAAGGCAAATTAAATCAAGTGTGGGGCTCCTCTGTGCTCGGGGGCCTCTCTGAGGGCACCCTTCTCCCTCCCACAGTCACCCCTGAGCCGCTCATTGGCCAGTGTTTGCCTAATGGGCTGGTAATCCTTTAGACTTCTGCCTGGGGCAACCAGTGTCTCTGAGCAGACGCCGGGAAGCCGGGGACTCCAGGGGCCCACTTAGGCTGGACCATGGGCTCTAGCTTCTGTAGCTCCTCCTTCGTGGGAAAAACAGAGACTATGCTCGAGACAGGCCCTTGTGCGCAGCAGTAGGAAAGGCTACTGGTAGGAAATAAGGCACCGACGGCAGCAGAGGCTCTATATCCATGGGAATGGTATGAGCCATCTCCAGGAATATTCTAGCCCCAATGCAAGGAAAGCAGCGAAAGTTGAAAACCTGGACAGGACTGAGAGAATGTGGACAGTATATGAACTAGGTCCATTCTGCCAAGCGGGCGCTGAATCCCTCCATCATTTTGGTTACCATACTCCAGGATTTCCCCAATATTACTCTGTAGCTGTGATACAGGGACGAGTGCTAAAGTCATTAGATTTATGACATTTCTTTAGACCTTTTTGTTGTTGTTTCCAATATCACCAAAAGTATCTGATGGCGACCTAAAGATTTTCTTGTGAATCTTCTTCACAGGCAGACACAGATAACGTGACTATGTACCTTGAGCCCTGAGAGGCCACCAATAGTCTTCACGTGGCCGGAATTAACCAATCTTCTCTTTGCTGAGTTTTCCAGAATAGGGGGAGATGGAATTACCAAGACTGAAGCAACCTACATTAACCTGTTCATGAAAGAAAGCAATACCAAGAACTACTAGAAATCTACTCATACTGGCTGGGAAATGGAAAGGAGAGTACATTTTTTAATGTAGCCAGGTTTTTCTCAACTATGGGTGGATGTCTTTGAAATGCACAGAATGCTGCTCCAAAAATATTTTCATCAATTTATGAATTTTTCTGAAATATTTACTGGGACCCTATACCTCTTGGCATGATGGTAGATCCTGGGGTTACAAAAAGAAACTCTGATTTCTTCCCTGGAACGCTCATGAAAACGGAAAGCAAACAAAACCAAAACAGGAGTCAGCAGGGCACCCCATGGCTCTGCACCCTGGCCAGGAGCCACACCTCCCACAGGCAACTTATTCAGTCAAATCCCTGTTTAAAAAGGTAGATGGGGACCATAGCTTGGCCAAAAAACATTAAGAAAGTTTTGTGCTCAAGGCTAAGCTTCTTTTGCGTTTGCTAATTGTGTCACTTTACCCAGGATAGACAATAGAGCCAGCAAAACCCAAAATAAGAGATGTTTGATCACTGAAGCCAATGACTAAACTCACAAAGAGGACTGAAAGGACTGGGGGTTTGACTAACAATTCCGGTGGCAAATGGGCCCAGAGATGTTGCACCCTGGTAACAGATGCAGCATGCGACACAAAGGGAATGGGCTGCAGAAAGACCAATGGAAATATGTCAAGAAGAAGAAGAAAAAAATCAGATGCTCAGACATCCCTGACAGCACAGAAAAGCAGTACGAGCATAAATAGCATAAAACCTATACATTCAAATATTAACTGTTTATATTATAGTAGTCTCGTTCTGGCAGTTTAAAAAAAAAAAAAAAGCCCAGGAAAATTCCTTTAGCCAAGTAGAGAGGGCAGGCGGCACAAAGCAGGGACAGGTGACCAGGCTGGGACAGCTGCTCACCCAGCGGACATCCAGGTTGCTCTTGCTCATGGGGCCGTTTTCCATTCAAACATAAAGCCCGTTGAGCTTTCCATGTGGACAACTATGAGCATGAATACTTGGGAGGCACAAGTGAAATTCTACAGGTCGGGTCAGAGACTAGAAAAAAATCCAGTGACAGTACGTGCTAAGACGCGTCATCTTGAAATAGCCCATATGTGCCAAGTGGTGAGGTTTTGGGGTGATAGTGGAATTTGTGGGGTCTGGAGCCGGCGGCCAAGAAAGAATTCTTGAAGATGTTTTTGGTGCAAAAAATCGATTTTATTAAAGCACGGGGATAAGACCTGTGGCCGGAAGAGCTGCCCCTGGACCGTGAGGAGGGACTGGTTATATACTGGTTATATGGAGTTGGGGGAGGTAAAGTCAGGGGAAGTTTCCAGCGAGACTTTCGTCTGGTAAAGAACACTCACAGGATACTGGAGGCCTAACTATTGTCAAGCTAAGGTTGTTTTTCCCTCTAGCAAAGCATTAGCATTAAGACAGTAGAGAGTTCTTGGAGCAATTTACTCTGTCTGCCTCAAAAATTTGTCAATGGGTTGCAGGTTATAAGGAAATTGAGTTCTGTCTGCCATTTCCTTCTGCCTTTGTTTCCCACATCACTATGGAGGGATGATGTTGGGGCTCCAGGAAACGGAGTCTATAGGTTTCTGGAGATTAGCCTATTGATAAGATTGCCCTTTTCTTGCGATTCACTAAGATATTTGTAAATAGATGGAGACTCGGGCCCTGTGGGACTATGATCTCCCTCAGTTAACCATTTGTTTTTCCCCTTTCCTTTCCCCTTTCCTTTGTTCTTGGCCAGCCAGGAGTGCCCAAGGGATATCACACACTTTCCACCTGGGGGGTGGGGGGGGGGGGGGGGGGGAAGAAGGCAGAGGGGCAGTGTTTGCAGCCTCTTATGCTCCCTCATCACAAAGTATCAGAAAATAGGCAATGTGGGTCGGCTATGTGTTATTAGACCACGTTTAGTATTTCTCCTCTTTACTCATCCTGTCTCAAAACAATATCAATTGAGACGTGTTGCTTGCCAACAAATTATGTTAAACTAAAAAATTTTTAAAAAAACATGAAAGCAAAGATATCTACCTCAGAAGATAGAAAAATGTTGGAAATGTATTTAGAGATATTTTTAAAAATAAAATATTAACTATTTTTTGTGAGGTGCTGTGACGATGGAACCTCCATCTTCAAATGAATTTTCAGTACTCTTCTTCCGACCGCCTTTCTCCCTGCTTTCATTTATGATACGTAACTTTCCTCAGGCTACAGACGGAATCCGCAGGGTATGATACTCTGAAATCCTGTCCCGCGAGCCTTCCACAAGGGTGAAGTGAAAGCACACAGGGACCAGGCCTGACACCGGGAAACCTCAGTAGGTAACAGACAATGTCTCTTGCAGAGCAATCGCTTGCCCCTTTCTGGCGAGCACAGCATAGTTTTGGCAGTTCCCACTTCTTTTATGTGTTTAGTTTTTTTAAATCTTTATTTATTTTTGCGAGAGAGAGAGAGAGGGACACAGCATGAGCAGGGGAGGAACAGAGAGAGGAGACACAGAATCCAAAGCAGGCTCCAGGCTCTGAGCTGTCAGTACAGAGCCCGACGCGGGGCTGGAGTCCACGAACTGGGAGATCATGACCTGAGCCGAAGTCGGACGCTTAACTGACTGAGCCACCCAGGCGCCCCTGAGTTCCCGCTTCTATGGTTCGCTCTCTGTCTCTGTTTAAGTTAACACTTCCACATGGGCTTCCAAAGGAAGGCCTGAAATGCCAAAGAATCACAGGCCTCCAGGAAACAGTGACAACCATCAGGTTTGTAGGGTTTGGGGGAGAGAGGAGTGGATTCAGAGGTAAGGAAAGGCAGTGGTAGAGACCAAGTAGTTCTAGAACACCCACTCCTGTTTCAATAACATTTTTTTTATCACCCCTCTCCTTCATCTTTTGGGCTTGCCTGTGATATTTTATTTGAAGAAAAGACCTAACGATGCACACAGTCTAGCAATGAAAAATCATTTGAAAGCCTTGAATATAATTTTCTGCTGCACTAGAATGTGTTCTTTGTGCTTCCTCGGAAAATGTGCATTAGAATTTTCTGAGCTTATACAAATGTCGACAATGATTTGTGTTTTAGGAGGAGGACAAAGACTACCTGCACTCAGGTGGTCAGGGATCAGCATTCGGTGAGAAAGGAAGTATTAGGGATCCATCCCTATCTGGGTGCCGCCGTGATTAATAGAGCACTACACGGCTTCCATTAAATATTATTTTTAAATATTTAGAATATTCAGTAACCAGAACAACTCTAGATCTAATTGCTTGTAATCTTAAGTGGCTCCGAACCTTGCCGCACTCCTTGAGAACCCAGGCTGCGAACTCCATTTAGAGGCCAGCTGCGCAAACGCATTTCTGGTCCTAGAGCTCTATGGTCCTCGTGACACATGGACATATACGCAAAAGCATTCCTGCCATTTTAATATTACGCTTAAATATAACTTAATACCACAATATGTACACAACACGCCTTTCAGTGTTAACATTCCTTTAAACGTAATAGACGACGATGAGTTTCCTGATTCTCACTGAAACCACAACGCAAGTGCTCGCATGACAGGAAATAAGAACTCAAAGACACTGTGAAAATTGGTGAGGAAAGTAGCTCTAGTGACTTTAATCCTAACCTTTCGTGACCATGTTTTGCTTTTTCTAGCAAATAGAGTGTGAGCCCTTCCAAAAGTAACACTTGTCCTAGCGCTGAACTCAGAGACATACTCAACTTCCACCTGCCTGGCCTATGACTCAAGTTCCCTTACTGAAAGCATGTTTCATTTACTTTACAAATTTTCATTCCACTTTCTCTTCCTCTCTTCTGAATAAACAACAAAGAGCGTGACCATCCCCAGGACTCTGGTGTTGTGAAGCATTTTACAACATTTTGCCAAGGCCCCCCTTGTATGGTCACCCATTTACGCTTTCTCCAGGACCGCAGGCTCACAGCAGTGTGGGACACCAGTTCTCACCCCGATGAGAAGTCATGGACCCCTCACCTCATGAAGAAAGCTTTAGAAAAAACTAATTTATATTGCTCCTTCCTCTAAATGGTGCTCATTGAAGGAACAACATAAATTTAATACAGTTGCTTAAATAAATATGGTGGAAAGCGATGTCCAAACATAGTCTAACCACTGAGCATTGCCATGTGTTCAGAGTGCTGCTGTCCTCCCGAAGTCAGGAAATTAAAAACAAAGTGAATTTTGTTATATGGTTCTAGAGCAAAGAAGCTTCATAAAGCTTACTACTGAAGCAAACAACTTACAATAGACATGTAGAAAAATGATTATTTTTTTCATTAACTCACTCACATTCTTGAAAAGTAACGGTCTTACCTGAATTTAGGTAGAGCAATTATTTTCCCTTTTCAGATGTCACTTCTCTGGCAATCTCAACATTCTGGAGAGCAGTCTAGATGCAAAAGCAGAAATAAAAAGTCCTATGAGCATTCAAAATAGAAGCAATAAAATCTACACACCGAAATGTGTTCACTTTATCCGTAAGGAAGACATGCATCCCATTTACATGTGTAACATATTCAATTTTTACCAGATCTCTTTGTGAATTTCTGGGAGTAACTCAAAACCTTGTGAATCATCAAGAGGGGAAATAGCTGAGTATTTCCCAAATGGCTAATGTTATAAGACTGAGTTCTGCAGAACACATTTTGGGGAAATTGGCTTATAAAAAAAGTACAAAAGCATATTTGGTAATCTTCCCAACATTGTATCTGCCAGTAGTTGGCATTTGGATATAAGCTGCCAATTCCACAGCCCTTAGAATTAGACTCCGAGTTTAAATTATTGATAATATTTAAAAGCACTCCTTGTGAGGAATGGCGTATTGATTTGATGCCATGAAGTGATTATTTTTAATGAGGCATAGCTATTAACTCGGTTTTATCATGAAGGAGAAGGGGGTTAGCTTCTACACATCCAGGCCTGGGCAACAGCTTGCTAATTCCAAAGGCCAGAATGATGTTTCAGCTTTGGCCACTTCATTTTTAATGCTCCCGTTTATGCTATTTGTCCTCTCGTGAACTCAGTTGTAGTTTTGAGTACTCAGTAGTACTACTTTTGAGTAGTACTCAGTTTGTACTACTTTAATAAAAGGGTAGGCAGGTGAAATGTCACATTGAATAGAGCAGTCCTTATCAAAAGAAGTTCCAAAGGCATACAGCTGGCTGCAGAGAAACTTCGTAGCTCATCAAAGATACATCTCAGATTCGACAGATGCATCCAAATCTGAACCCGATTCAGATTTATCCAGAGGCCTATGAATATGAATATATGACTTTTTTTTTAAGGTTTTATTTATTTTTGAGACAGAGAGAAACAGAGCATGAACGGGGGAGGGGCAGAGAGAGAGGGAGACACAGAATCGGAAGCAGGCTCCAGGCTCTGAGCCATCAGCCCAGAGCCCAACGTGGGGCTCGAACTCACGGACCGCGAGATCGTGACCTGAACTGAAGTCGGACGCCTAACCGACTGAGCCACTCATGCGCCCCCTATATGACTTTTTAATAAGCTCCACAGAGAAATCTGAATATCAGCCATGTTGAGAACCCTAAAGAGTATATAAGCTTCTGGGCTATGGTAGGAAGAATTCTTGACGGCCCTCTAGAATCCCACGCCCTCGTGTACGGGCACCTGTAGGATCCCTTCCCTGCGATCCCATGACTGTGGGCTGAGCTTGTGGCTTTGCTTTGTTTGTTTGTTGGAGGGTTTTTTTTTTTTATGCTTTTAGTTGGTTTTATTTTTTTTGAATATAATTTATTGTCAAATTGGTTTCCATACAACCCAACAAGTGCCCTCCTCCACATCCATCACCCACTTTCCCCTCTCCCCCACCCCCCCATTAACCATCAGTTTGTTCTCAGTATGTAAGAGTCTCTTATGGTTTGCCTCCCTCCCTCTCTGTAACTTTTTTTCCCCTTCGCCTCCCCCAGGGTCTTCTGTTAAGTTTCTCCAGAACCACATGAGTGAAAACATATGGTCTTTCTCTGCCTGACTTATTTCACGTAGCATAATACCCCCCAGTTCCATCCATGTTGTTGCAAATGGCCAGATTTCATTCTTCCTCGTTGCCAAGTAGTATTCCATTGTATATATAAACCACATCTTCTTTATCCATTCATCAGTTGATGGACATTTAGGCTTTTTCTGTAAGTTGGCTATTGTTGAAAGTGCTGCTATAAACATTGAGGACAAGTGCCCCTACGCATCAGCACTCCTGTATCTCTTGGGTAAATTCCTAGCAGTGCTATTGTTTGGTCATAGGGTAGATCTAGTTTTAACTTTTTGAGGAAGCTCCACACTGTTTTCCAGAGCAGCTACACCAGTTTGCATTCCCACCAACAGTGCAAGAGGGTTCCCGTTTCCTCCACATCCTCTCCAGCACCTATAGTCTCCTGATTTGTTCATTTTAGCCCCTCTGACCAGCGTGAGGTCATATCTCAGTGTGGTTTTGATTTTGTATTTCCTTGATGAGGAGTGATGTTGAGCATCTTTTCATGTGTCTGTTAACCATCTGGATGTCTTCTTTAGAAAAGTATCTATTCATGTCTTCTGCCCAATTCCTCACTGGATTATTTGTTTTTTGGGTATTGAGTTTGGTAAGTTCTTTATAGATTTTGGATACTACCCCTTTGTCCAATATGTCATTTGCAAATATCTTTTCCCATTCTGTCGGTTGCCTTTTAGTTTTGTTGGTTGTTTCCTTTGCAGTGCAGAAGCTTTTTATCTTGATGAGATCCCAATAGTTCACTTTTGCTTTTAATTCCCTTGCCTTCGGGGATGTGTCACATAAGAAATTGCTGTGGCTGAGGTCAGAGAGGTGTTCCCCTGCTTTCTCCTCTAGGGTTTTGATGGTTTCCTATCTCACATTCAGGTCCTTCATCCATTTTCAGTTTATTTTTGTGAATGGTGTAAGAAAGTGGTCTAGTTTCATCCTTCTGCATGTTGCTGTCCAGTTCTCCCAGCACCATTTGTTTAAAAGAGACTGTCTTTTGTTCATTGGATACTCTTTCCTGCTTTGTCCAAGATTAGTTGGCCATACATTTGTGGGTGCAATTCTGGGGTCTCTATTCTATTCCATTGGTTTATGTGTCTGTTTTTGTTACAATACCATACTGTCTTGATGATGACAGCTTTGTAGTAGAGGCTAAAGTCTGGGATTGTGATGCCTCCTGCTTTGGTTTTCTTCTTCAATATTACTTTGGCTATTTGGGGTCTTTTGTGGTTCCATACAAATTTCAGGATTGTTTGTTCTAGCTTTGAGAAGAATTCTGGTGCAATTTTGACGGGGATTGCATTGAATGTGTAGATAGCTTTGAGTAGTATTGACATTTTAACAATATATATTCTTCCAATTCATGAGCATGAAATGTTTTTCCATTTTTTTGTATCTTCTTCAATTTCCTTCATAAGCTTTCTATAGTTTTCAGCATACAGATCTTTTACATATTTGGTCAGGTTTATTCCTAGGTATTTTATGGGTTTTGGTGCAATTGTGAATGTGATCAGTTTCTTTATGTCTCTTTCTTTTGCTTCATTATTGGTATATAAAAATGAAACTGATTTCTGTACATTAATTTTGTACCCTGTGACTTTGCTGAATTCATGTATCAGTTCTAGCAGACTTTTGGTGGAGTCTGTAGGGTTTTCATGTAGAGTATCATGTCTTCTGTGAAAAGTGAAAGTTTGACTTCATCTTTCCCAATTTTGATGCCTCTTATTTCATTTTGTTGTCTGATTGCTAATGCTAGGACTTCCAACACTATGTTAAACAACAGCGGTGAGAGTGGACATCCCTGTCATATTCCTGATCTCAGGAGGAAAGCTTTCAGTTTTTCCCCATTGAGGATGATATTAGCTGTGGGCTTTTAATAAATGGCTTTTATGATGTTTAAGTGTGTTCCTTCTATCCAGACTTTCTCAAGGGTTTTCATCAAGAAAGGATGCTATTTTCTGTCAGGTGCTTTTTCTGCAAGTATTGACAGGAACATACTGTTCTTATCTTTTCTTTTATTAATGTGATGTATCACACTGATTGATTTGTGAATATGGAACCAGCACTGCAGCCCGGGAATGAATCCCACATGACCATGGTGAATAATTATTTTTATATGCTGTTGAATTCAATTCGCTAGTATCTTATTGAGAATTTTTGCATCCATATTCATCAGGAATATTGGCCTATAATTCTCTTTTTTCGCTGGTGTCTGTCTCGTTTGGGAATCAAGATAATACTGGCTGCATAGAATGAGTCCGGAAGTTTTCCTTCCATTTCTATTTCTTGGAAGAAATTGAGAAGGATAGGTTTTAACTCTGCTTTAAATGCCTGGTTGAATTCCCCAGGGAAGTCATCTGTTTCAGGACTCTTATTTGTTGGGAGATTTTTGATAACTGATTCAGTTTCTTCGCTGGTTGTGGGTCTGTTCAAATTTTCTATTTCTTCCCGTTTGAGTTTTGGAAGTGTGTGGGTGCTTAGGAATTTGTCCATTTCTATCAGGGTATCCAGTTTGTTGGCATATAATTTTTCATAGTATTCCCTGATAATTGCTTGTATTTCTGAGGGATTGGTTGTAATAAATCCATTTTCATTTGTGATTTTATCTATTTGGGTCATCTCCCTTTTCTTTTTGAGAAGCCTGGCTAGAGGTTTATCAATTTTGTTTATTGTTTTCAAAAAACCAACACTTGGCTTCACTGATCTGTTCTACTGTTTGTTTCTTTGTGTTTTTTTTTTTTTTTGGATTCTATGTCGTTCATTTCTGCTCTGATCTTTATTATTTCTCTTCTTCTGTTGGGTTTGGGGTGTCTTTCCTGTTCTGCTTCTAGTTCCTTTAGGTGTGCTGTTAGATTTTGTATTTGGGATTTTCTTGTTTGAGATAGGCCTGGATTGCAATGTATTTTCCTCTCAGGACTGCCTTCGCTGCATCCCAAAGTGTTTGGATTGTTGTATTTTAATTTTCATTTGTTTCCATATATATTTTAAATATTTTCTCTAATTGCCTGGTTGACCCATTCGTTCTTTAGTAAGATGCTCTTTTACCTCCGTGCTTTTGGCGGTTTTCTAGACTTTTTCCTGTGGTTGATTTCAAGTTTCATAGCACTGTGAACTGAAAGTATGCATGGGATGATCTCAATTCTTTTATATTTATTGAGAGCTGTTTTGTGACCCAGTATGGGATGTATCTTGGAGAATATTCCGTGTGCACTGGAGAAGAAAGTATATTCTGTTGCTTTGGGATGTTGAGTTCTAAATATATCTGTCAAGTCCATCTGGTCCAGTGTATTGTTAAGGGCCATTGTTTCTTTACTGATCTGTGTCTATATGATCTGTCCATTGTTGTAAGTGGAGTCTTAAAGTCCCTTGCAATTATCATTCTTATTAATAAGGTTGCTTATGTTTGTGATTAATTGTTTTATATATTTGGGGGTTTCCATATTTGGTGCATAAACATTTATAATTGTTAGCTCTTCCTGATGGATAGACCTTGTAATTATTATATAATGCCCTTCTTCATCTCTTGTTACAGCCTTTAATTTAAAGTCTAATTTGTCTGATTTAAGTATGGCTACTCCAGCTTTCTTTGGACTTCCAGTAGCATGATAGATAGTTCTCTATCCCCTCACTTTCAATCTGAAGGTGTCCTCAGGTCTAAAATGAGTCTCTTGTAGAGAGCAAATAGATGGGTCTTGTTTTTTCATCCATTCTGATACCCTGTGTCTTTTGGTTCGCTCATTTAGTCCATTTACATTCAGTGTCACTATAAAAAGATATGGGTTTAGAGTCATTGTGATGTCTGTAGGTTTCATGCTTGTAGTGATGTCTCTGGTACTTTGTGGGCCTTGCAACATGTCACTCACAGAATCCCCCTTAGGATCTCTCATAGGGCTGGTTTTGTGGTTATGAAGTCCTTCAGTTTTTGTTTGTTTTGGAAAACCTTTATCTCTCCTTCTATTCTGAATGACAGACTTGCTGGATAAAGGATTCTTAGCTGTATATTTTTTCTTTTCATCACATTGAAGATTTCCTGCCATTCTTTTCTGTCCTGCCAAGTTTCAGTAGATAGGTCTGCTATTTTATGCAGACCTTATGCATCTACCTTTGTACGTTAAGGTTCATTTATGCCTAGCTGCTTTCAGAATTCTCTCTTTATCCTTGTATTTTGCCAGTTTCACTATGATATGTCATGCAGAAGATCGATTTGAGTTATGTCTAAAGGCAGTTCTCTGTGCCTCTTGGATTTCAATGTCTGTTTCCTTCCCCAGACTGGGGAATTTCTCAGCTGTGATTTGTTCAAGCACACCTTCCACCCCTTTCCCTCTCTTCTTCTTCTGGAATTTCTATGATACGGATGTTGTTCTGCTTGATTGCATCACTTAGTTCTCTAATTCTTCCCTCGTGGTCTTTTTCTCAGCTTCCTCTTTTTCCACAATTTTATCTTCTAATTCACCTATACTCCCCTCTGCCTCTTCAATCCGCACTGTGGCCGCCTCCATTTTATTTTGCACCTCATTTATAACATTTTTTTTAATTCATCGTGACCATCTTTTAGTTCCTTGATCTCTGCAGTAATAGATCCTCTGCTGTATTCTATGCCTTTTTCAAGCCCAGTGATTAATCTTATGACTATAATTCTAAATTCTTGTTCAGGTATATTGCTTATACCTGTTTTGATCAATTCTTTAGCTGTCACTTCTTCCTGGAATTTCTTTTTGAGGGGAATTCTTCTGTTTCATCATTTTGGCTAGTTTTTTGTCCCTTATGTGTTTTAAAAGCTTGTTATGTGCTCTGCACCTGCAAGCACTGCTATAAAGTAAAGGAGGGCTATATACCGTCCGGGGCCTGGGCCTTCAGGAGGTGTATTTTGGAGAGTGTTACTTGCTCTCTGTTGTTGTGACTTTGGTTGCTTCATCTCCCCTCTTGTAGTGATGTTTTGGACCCTCCATGAGGTGTGCTTTGATTTGTTCCTTGAAGTAGCCCTCCACTATGGGCTCCGGGACTGATCCCTGAGGCTCCACCTTGGTGACTGTAGGGGGAAAAGCGGTGACCCCCCCGGTCTCTTCTCCATGGACCTGGTGGACTCCGTTCGAGTGGTCCTCACTGTGCTGAGGGCACAGACAGGGCGGTCCTTCTTGCTCCACCGACTTCCCTGAGCCTGAACTTGTCTAGGATTCCAAGTCCCGCTCCCGACACTCTGGTACTGGGGAAGCGCCTCTTTGTGTGGCCCGGTTTGTGGTCCCGGCTGGCTTTGTCTGTGCTGCCACACTTCAGGGAAGACTGCCTTCTCCTACTGTGGACCGCACTGCTGACCTCGTCGCCGAGGCCTGGGGGTGGCGGACGCAGGCAGGCTATGTCCTGTCCCAACGCGCTCCAGGGAGGGGGCCGCTTTCTCCTGCTGCAGACCGTGCCCCTGACCTACCACTGCACCCAGGCCCCTGGCTCTCCTCCTCCCCTGGTGCCTGAACAGGGAGCCAGCCCCAGTCCAAGAAAGCCCTGCAGTTAGAGATGGGATCCCTCTCCGTCTTGGTCAGAGGTTTGTCTCTTGTTCAGATACAGCCCTATGCTTCCCCAGCCGCTGTTTCTCTTCCCTTTGTCTCTCTGCAGAAGGGGGTCCCTACCCTCCGTGGCCACGCGGCTTTTTTTTATATCCCCCAGTTCACAATCACCCACCTATAGCCTGTCAAGGATGTCCCAGTGTCTCCCTTTTAGATTCAGTCTCTTTTCCTCCCAGACTCTTGGAGTTCAAAGTCCTTTGGCTTCAGCACTTAATTGTTTGAGAGATGTGAGAAGTACAGATTCCCCTACTTCTGTCATAAGCTCCCGAATCAGTTAATTTTGAATTAACCGATTTGAGGGAGATTTTCTTGAGTAGCCAGACTTGGCTGAGGGAGGGGAGGTCTTATGAAGGGTCATAGATTCAAACTGGGGGAGAATCTTCTCCTGGCTATGAAGAAGTAAGCGGCCTTGTTAGGGACGACCATATGCCTACTAGGAGCTCAAAGCAACACTGGCTGATAGGTGACACAAAAACAGGAATACCAGTCCCAAAACACAAAAATCTGGATTCTGTGAATGACTTCCATGGATTTGAAGAAAGACCCTGATGTCTGCATAACATAGCCCGGTTGACACATGATTGTAGCTTTAGAAGATGCTACATGTGACTAAGGTTATTTTTTTAATTCAGAAGTTTGATGATTCAGAATTATGTATTAAGTGAGAATAGAATCAATCACAGTACAACTCTCAACACTATCTCAAGATATACAAAATTTAAGCCTCTGTCGTTTCTTTAGTTATTTTCCATGAACTAATTATTTAACCTGATCCCATTTTCACCATTTCTTTTCTTCTCCTGATGTATTCCATGGGGTTTATTTCAGGAATGGTAAATACGCATCAGTGTTCTCCAATTAAAAACAAACAAACCAATAAAATATGGCCTTGCTCCATAGGACCCTGTTGAAGTGTGAGAGTAGGAACACTGCTTGCAGAACATTGTGCTGTCATAACCCGGTGGCTGTATGCCTATGCCTGGTCTCTGTGGGTGTAGGGAAGAGCTGATATTAGTCTTAAGTGGCCATTCTTGCACCCCCAGGTGTGAGCAGTACCAAGTATGACAAGCAGAAGAGGGAAAGGAAACCCGATGGCTGCAGGTCTCAGTTTATGTCTTTTGTTCAGATACTTACCAGCTTCAGGTCCACAACCACCCACTGATGTCTACTTGGGTGCCCCACACAGACTTTAACGTGACACCAGATAAAAACTAAAAGCCAAAACAATAATCAAATAACCAAAAGGAGAATTTGCTAAAGCTATTAAACACCTAAAAAAGGTAGGTTGAAAAATTTGTTACTTAAGAAAATCCAGGAAAGGAGGGAGACAGAGTTTCTGCCCACTGAGAAATACAAGGCAAAAAACAACAAAAAAAGAAATTCCAGGGACTTCAATACCTGGATACTCAGTTCCCTGAGTGATCTGCCTTTCTCTCTCTGCCTTTCCAGGTCTTAATATGAATGATTTACATATGATATCTAGGAGTGTAAGCTGTACTTAACTGGAAGAAATAGGCAAAACTTACTCTACCCAAGTTTCTTTAGAAACAGAAATCCAAATCCATGTTGATTTAAGAATGGAATAGAAAAATTTTAAATGAGAAATTTAAGAGAACATGTGTGACCTTAAAATACACATCCTGGGGGCGCCTGGGTGGTTCAGTCGGTTAAGCGGCCGACTTCAGCTCAGGTCATGATCTCGCAGTCCATGAGTTCTAGCCCCTCATCGGGCTCTGTGCTGACAGCTCAGAGCCTGGAGCCTGCTTCAGATTCTGTGTCTCCCTCTCTCTGACCCTCCCCCGTCCATGCTCTGTCTATCCCTGTCTCAAAATAAATAAACGTTAAAAAAAAAATTAAACAAAAATACACATCCTGGACTTCAATTATGGGCATGTCCTGTAACAGAGATATATTCCTATCGCCTGTTTGACCAGTGCTGGCTGCTCCTGGCATAAATTGTTATTCACTGAAAACACCATAACACAAATGCCATTGAAGAAAACAAATTTAGGCATGAGTATTGAAAAGTTAAAGAAAGAAAATTAAATAAATGAAATCTACAGTATTTCAGAACACCACTCATCTATATACACATTTTAAACGATCGTTATTTAATGAGGCAAGACATTATCCAAATAGTACTTGGGTTTCAACATAGACTTTCTTCATAAACTTGTAAGACAAAGCATCATTATTTAACTGGAGAGTAAATTTTGACGTGTGCAAAACAACTTTTTTTCCATTTTATGAACAATAATAATTTCACAAGTCAGAGCTTTTAAAAGGGAAGGTTTGTCACTATTAGAAAAAGACTATCAGCTTTGATGCTGCAAAAAGAAACACACAAACTACAATCGATGTCCACACAACTGCGGGAAGCTTTCTTCTTGCCCAAATTTACTCTAACACCCTGTCGTAGTTAACAAAAGGCATTTTGTGTCATCCAAACAAGAGTCTTTTGTTACAGAATAAAGTACGTTGTAACAGAATGACAACCTCAAATTATACGTGCCAGCAGTAGTTTAAAACATGCATACTACAGTATTCCATAAACACGAAGATCAGGATTTACGTTCAACTTGCAGGCTCTGTAGCAAGCATTCTACACTATAGGGGGTAGGAATATTATTAATGCTACTTTGGAGTTTTTCTTAAGAATGCCAAAATATTTTTAATTATTTTCATAATCTTTATATACAAAAATAATAAGTGACCCAGTGATGTTTTATTGGCGTGCATTTCAGAATACAGTCTGTAAGATTAACGTGCCAAGGCAACAAGCTGATTTGTCAGAGTCCACATGAGATAATAGAGAGGGAAAAATTACATCTTTCAAAACCATGACAGAGGTGTAATATGTGGGATAATTTCTTAACTCTCCCATGGACTCAGACCCTTTGCAATTGGCTCACAGCATCTCCCAGTAAGAGTGTCTAGTTCCATATCACTTAAATCCATTCTGGGCTTGATCAGTAGTGTGCAACAGAAGAAACCATATGCTAGTACTGCAACCAGGACTCAAGAAGCTGTGTATATTTCTACTTTCCCTCCAAACTTTTCCAATAGGAAGAACAAGCCCAGAAGAGCCCCTTGCATGATGAGAACTCACACACTCTAGAGACTAATTGTCCCATCTGAGGCCCTGGACATTTGAGAAGTCAGCAAAAGTGCTTATGGGACTCATAGTGAACCATGGAAACATGAAAGAATCAAGACGACAGATTCTCAGCTGACCCATAACGACGTAAGCAATAATAACTACTTATTTTTTTCAAGTTACAAAAATTTTGGATAGTTTGTTATGCTACAGCACTAAGAAATACAACCACAGAAATGGAAAAATTATGCATGCAATTGTACATTTAACAGATACCTTCATGAATCTCATATTTGTCTAACTCATTTACATTGAATTGTTTAAGCAATGATTATATATACATTTTCTGACCGTATTCAGAGAACATCCTTTGTAGACTTCTTCATGAGCAATAGTTTATGAATTGTTGGATGTTCTTCTGTCTTCTGTTTCTATCACTGTCATGACAAAATAAACCTGCATACAATTATTGCAAAAATCAAAAGTCATAGTCAATGTCCTTCAGTATAGCCACAGAGATGCATTTCTTATCCTCTGGAATTAATGCAGCAATTTGGAAAACAGTTTGCTAGTTCCTCGAAGTGTGAAATGAATGTATAAGAGACATCTGCTATTTCATGTGCTAACAGAGAGAATTTCACAAAGGGAGCATACTTAAGTCTTTGAAATAAAATGTTACATGAAGAAAATTTAAGTATCTGAAAATTATGTGTGTTATAATGTGATTTTTATGAAGGTACAACAGAAGACAAGTAAATGCCATATTGATTAGCCATACATGTTTTTCAAAAAAGCAAGGGAAAGCAAAGGATTCTGGGAAGCTGGCAGAATAAGAAGCCCTGGGAACCTATTTCTTCACCTGGACGACAATTACATTGGCAGAACTTGTCTGATGTACTTTGGGAATTCTGGACTCAATCTGAAGGGGGAACTTGGACAGAAAGTTGTAGTTAATGGCAGGCAGCTATGCACATGCTCCTGGAGCAGACTGCCCGTGGCTTTCAGGAGCCAGACTGAGCAAAAACCAACCCTCTCCTCCAAGTACTGGCTATGTATGTTCTGATCACCGATTGCTGCTTCTGATCTTAGAGGTGAAAAAGAGAAAAAGAGAAGGGCATCCACTGTTGTTGCCCCTCCCCCCCAGCAGATGTGACTTCTGGGGGAATTAAATGCTCTCGACCATCACCTTCATTTTCTCTTTTTCTCCTTTGGGAGTCAGACTTTAAAAGCCAGGACATGTACATGCAAGTATACATGTAGCAAGAGTTAGAAAGCAGCTGTGTGTGTACAGGAAAAGGACCTAGGTCCAGAAAAAGCCTAAAAAAACCTTGAGTTTACATCTGAGACAAAAACTTGGCACAGAGACTGCCTATAAAAAAGTTAAAAAAAAAAAAAAAAACTAAGCGGGAGGAACCAAGATGGCGGAACAGCATGGAAGATTTTTTTTGTGTCTTGTGTCTATGAAATACAGCCAGATCAACACTAAACCATCCTGCACACCTAGAAAACTGATTTGAGGATTAACACAACAATCTGCACAACCTGAACCACAGAATTCAGCAGGTACAAGGCATGGAGAGGTGAATTGGGGGAGAGATAAGCCACAGAGGGCAGGGAGCTGTTTTTTGTGTGTGTAGAGAGGACAGAGATGGGGGGAGAGTTCAGGAAAAGCACTCCCCCCCAAAGGAGGCTGGAGAGAGAGTGGAAAAGTGGAAACAGCAACAGGGACTGAACTAAAAGGGGAGAAAAGAAAGGAGAGGGTTTGAACTCCATTAAGACTCTATAAAGGGGGAGTGCAGAGCCTGAAACTCTGCAGCTCAATAACTGGTGGTGCTCTGGTGAGAAGGGAAAATCCCCAGAAACAGAGTGAAGTCCAAGGGTCATCGGGCCACATGGGGAGAGGCAGTTCCCCTGCTGGGAGGACATCTGGTAGAGGCTGTGTGGCCTCCCCAAAGGCAAAGGTCTCAGAGGACTCAGAGAACAACCACATTCGCTGGTGCTGGAACAAGGTCATTAAAGGTGAAGCCTGGGGCCTGATGTGTGTTGCGATTTGCCATTACCCCTGAAACTTTACTGCTACACGACTGCGTGAACTTTCTCTGGGGCGGGCTGGCACCCAGCCACAGTCTCTGGGCACCAGCATAAGCACATCCTGTGAATGTTCCTGGGTGCAGCCAGCACCCAGCCATTGTTCTACTCCCACAGACAGGAAGAACGGGTCAAAGCCACAGTCCCTCAGAAGTAGGGGTCGGGAAACACAGCCACACCTGAGATAAAACTCAGGAAGGAGGTGCTGCCTAGGGCTTGGTCACCAACAGTGTAAAAGTGGGGAGTGGACGGAAGCCAGAGACAAAGGACAGGTGTGCGACTGCTGATTGGGGAGAACAGAGTTCTGATACTAGAGACTGGGTAGCTGGGTGACATCATGTTCACCACTCCTGCGCATGCACATATGCACATATGAGTGCCACAACAATCCACCCCAGTGACCTAAGCAGCGCCATCTAGTGGAGAATGGATCCATTACACTAAGCCACACCTAACTGGGCCAACCTCGCTCTTCAGGAACACAAGTCTCTCTGCCTGATAAGTTTATGGCCTATAAAGCACTTCATACTTTGACTTCTAGGAGAAAATGAAGTAATTTCAATCATATTTCAGTCTGTTCACTGGTCCATATATTCAATTTTCTTTTTCATTTTTCTTTTTTTCTCTTTTTATATTCTTTCTTTTTTCTTGGATATAGAAAGAGAAAAAATTATTTTTATTTTCAATTTTTATTAAAAATATTTTTCTTCAAGGTTTTTTTCTACTATATCTTTTATTTGTGTGTAATTTTTTTCAAATTCTATTTTACTTCCATCATTTTATTCTAGTTCAGTGTGTTCATTTCTTTTCAAATTTTCAAATGATTTCCTTTCTTTTTCTTTTCCCTTTTTTCTCTAATCTACCAAGCCCCCTTCAACACCCAGACAGAACACACCCAGGATCTAGCATCATTTATTTGATTTGTGTGTGTGTGTGTGTGTGTGTGTGTGTTGTTAAATTTTTCATTTTAATTTTTTTTAATTTTATTTAAAAAATGTTTTGCCTCATTTATTCTTTTTCTCCCTTCAAAATAATGAAATGGAGGAATTCACTCCAAAAGAAAGAGGAGGAAGAAATGACAGTGAGGGACATAACTAACACAGATAAAAACAAGATGTCTGAACCAGAATTTAGAATCATGATAATAAGAACACTAGCTGGAGTCAAAAATAGATTAGAATCTCTTTCTGAGGAGATGAAAGTAAAAGCTAGCCAGGATGAAATTTAAAAAATGCTATATCTGAGCTACAATCTCAAATGGATGTCACGGCAGCAAGGATGAATGAGGCAGAGCAGAGAATCAGCTATATAGAGGACAAATTTATGGAGAATAATGAAACAGAAAATAAAGGGAGACTAAGGCAAAAGAGCATGACTTAGGAATTATAGAAATCATCGACTCATTAAAAAGGAACAACATCAGAATCATAAGGATCCCAGAAGATAAAAAGAGAGAAAAAGGGGTAGAAGGGTTATATGAGCAAATCATAGCATAAAACTTTCCTAACTTGGGGATAGAAACAAACATCTAAATCCAGGAAGCACAGAGGACTCCCATTAGATTCAACAGGAACCAACTATCAACAAGGCATATCATAGTCAAATTTACAAAATACTCAGGCAAGAAAAGAATCATGAAAGCACCAAGGGAAAAAAAAATCCTTAACCTATAAGGAAAGACAGATCATATTTGCAGCAGACCTATCCACAGACACTTGGCAGGCCAGAAAGGAGAGGTAGGATGTATTCAATGTGCTGAATCAGAAAAAGTATGCAGCCAATAATTCTTTATCAAGCAAGGCTGTCATTCAAAATAGAAGGAGAAAATAAAAGTTTCCCACACAAACAAAAATTAAGGAAGTTTATGACCACTAAACCAGCCTTTCAAGAAATTGTAAGGGGGACTCTCTGAGGGTATAAAAGAAGAAAAACAAAAACAAAAACAAAAAAGACCAAAGGCAACAAAGACTAGAAAGGACCAGAGAACACCACCAGAAACTCCAACTCTACAAGAAAGATAATGGAAATAAATAAATATCTTTCAGTACTCACTCTAAATGTCAATGGACTCAATGCTCCAATCAAAAGACACAGGGTAACAGAATGGATAAGAAAACAAGATCTATCTATATGTTGGTTACAAGAGGACCACTTCAGACCTAAAGACACTTTAAGATTGAAAGTAAGGGGATGGAGAACCATCTATCATGCTAATGGTCACCAAAAGAAAGCTGGAGTAGCCACACTTATATCAGACAATCTAGACTTTAAAATAAAGACTGTAACAAGACATGAAGAAGGGCATAATATCATAATTAAGGGCTGTATCCACCAAGAAGACCTAATAATTGTAAACATTTATGCACCAAATGTATTTGGGAAGTACTCAAATATATAAATCAATTAATCACAAACATAAAGAAACTCATTGATAATAATACCTTAATAGTAGGGGACTTCAACACTCCACTTACAGCAATGGACAGAGCATCTAATCAGAAAATCAACAAGGAAATGATGGTTTTCAAAGGCACACTGGAACAGATGGAATTAACAGATATATTCAGAATATTTCATCCTAAAGCAGCAGAATATACATTCTTCTACCGTGCACACAGAACATTCTCCAGAATTGACCATAGACTGGGACACAAATCAACCTTCAACAAGTACAAAAAGATCAAGATCATACCTTGCTTATTTTCAGACCACTCAGAATCATCTACAAGAAAAAAATTGGAAAGGTAACGAATATTTGAAGAATAAAGAACATCCTATTAAACAATGAATGGGCTAACCAAGAAGTTAAAGAGGAAATTAAAAAAGTATATGGAAGCCAATGAAAATGATAACACCACAATCCAAATCTCTGGGACACAGCAAAGGAGGTCATAAGAGAGAAGTATATAGCAATCCAGGCCTTCCAGGAAGAAAGTTCTCAGATACACAACCTAACCTTACATCTTAAACAGCTGGAAAAAGAACAGCAAATAAAACCTAAAACCAACAGAAGACAGGAAATAATAAAGATTAGGGCAGAAATCTATGCTATCAAAACCAAAAAAACAAAAAAAACAAAAAACAAAAAACAAAACAAAACAAAACAAAAAACCTGAAGAACACATAAATGAAAGCAAAAGCTGGTTCTTTGAAATAATTAACAAAATTTATAACCCCCTAGCCAGTTTGATCAAAAAGAGAAAGGAAGGACCCAAATAAATAAAATCAAGAATGAAAGAGGAGAGATCACAACCAACACAGCAGAAATAAAAACAACAATAAGAGAATATTATGAGCAAGTATATGTCAATAAATGGGCATGGGAAGAAATGGACAAATTCCTAGAAACATATACACTACAAAAACTGAAACAGGAGGAAACAAAAAATTTTAACAGATCCATAACCAGTAAATAAATCAAATTAGTAATCAAAAATCTCCCAAATAACAAGAGTCCAGGGCCAGATGGCTTTCCAGGGGAATTCTACCAAACATTTAAGTAAGAGTTACACCTATTCTCTTCAAGCTGTTCCAAAAAATAGAAATGGAAGGAAAACTTCCAAACTCTTTCTATGAGGCCAGAATTACCTTGATTCCAAAACCAGAAAAAGACCCCACAAAAAGGAGAACTATAGACCAATTTCCCTGATGAACATGGATGCAAAAATCCTCAAAAAGATATTAGCCAACTGGATCTAACAATACATTAAAAAAATTATTCACCATGACCAAGTGGGATTTATACCTTGGATGCAGGGCTGGTTTAATATCCACAAAACAATAAGTGCGATCACATCAATTAATGGAATGACGAGAACCACATGATCCTCTCAATAGATGCAGAGAAATCATTTGACAAAATACAGCATGCTTTCTTGATAAAAACCCTCATGATAGTAGGGATACAAGGACCATACCTCGAGATTATAAAATCCATACATGAAAGACCCAATGTTAATATCATCCTCAATGGGGAAAAACTGAGAGCTTTCCCCCTAGGGTCAGGAAGATGACAGGGAAGTCTACTCTCACCACTGTTATTCAACATAGTATTTGAAGTCAGCCTCTGCAATCAGACAACACAAGGAAATAAAAGACTTCTGAATCGGCCAGGAGGAGGTCAAACTTTCACTCCTCACAGATGACATGATACTCTATATGGAAAACCTTAAAGATTCCACTAAAAAACTGCTAGAACTGATTGATGAATTCAGCAAGGTTGCAGGATATAAAGTCAATGCACAGAAATCAGTTACATTCCTATACACCAACAATGAAACAACAGGAAGAGAAACCAAGGAATCGATCCCATTTGCAATTGCACCAAAAACCATAAAATACCTAAGAGTAAATATAACCAAAGAGGTGAAAAATATATACACTGAAAACTATAGAAAGCTTATGAAAGAAATTGAAGACACACACACACAAAAAGGAAAAATAGTCCATGCTCTTGGATAGGAAGAACAAATACTGTTAAAATGTCAATACTACCCAAAGTAATCTACATATTTAATGCAATCTCCATCAAAATGACACCAGCATTCTTCACAGAGCCAGAACAATCCTAAAATTTGTATGGAACCAGAAAAGACCCCAAATACCTAAAGAAATCTTGAAAAAGTAAACCAAAGCAGGAGGCATCACAATCCCGGACTTCAAACTGTGTTACAAAGCTGTAATCTTCAAGACAGTATGGTACTGGCACAAGAACAGACACTCGGATAAATGAAACAGAATAGAGAACCCAGAAATGGACCCACAAATGTATGGCCAATTAATCCTTGACAAAGCAGGAAAGAATATTCAGTGGAATAAAGATAGTCTCTTCATCAGGTGGTGCTGGGAAAACTAGACAGCAACATGCAGAAAAATGAATCTGGAGCCCTTTCTTACACCACACACAAAAATAAACTCAAAATAGATGAAAGACCTAAATGTAAGACAGGAAGCCATCAAAATCCTCGAGGAGAAATCAGGCAAAACCTCTTTGATCTTGGCCGTAGCAACTTCTTTCTCAATGTATTTTCAGTCGTAAGGGAACAAAAGCAAAGTGAATTATTGGGACCTCATCAAAATAAAAAGCTTCTGCACAGTGAAGGAAGCACCAGCAAAACGAAAAGGCAACTAATGGAATAGGAGAAGATATTTGCAAATGAGGTATCAGATAAAGGGTTAGTATTCAAAATCTATAAAGAACTTAGCAAACTCAACACCCAAAAAATGTATTCCAGTGAAGAAATGGGCAAAAGACATGAATAGACACTTCTCCAAAGAAGCCATCCAGATGGCCAACTGACACATGAAAAAATGCTCAATATCACTCATCATCAGGAAAATACAAATCAAAACCACAATGAGATACCACCTTACATCTGTCAGAATGGCTAACATTAACAACTCAGGCAACAACAGGTGTTGGCGAGGATGTGGAGAAAAAGGATCTCTTCTGCACTGCTGGTGGGAATGCAAACTGGTGCAGCCACTCTGGAAAACAGTATGGAGGTCCCTCAAAAAAATTAAAAATAGAACTACCCTATTACCCTAGTAATACCTACATTTACACTATAAATACCTAGCATTTACACTAGTAGGTATTTATTCTAGGGATACAGGTATGCTGTTTTGAAGGGGCACATGCACCCCAGTGTTTATAGCAGCACCATCAACAATAGCCAAGGCATGGAAGGAGCACAAATGTCCATCGATGGGTGAATGGATAAAGAATGAGCGGTATATATATATATATATATATATATATATATATACACACATACACACACACACAATGGAGTATTACTCGGCAATCAAAAAGAATGAAATTTTGCCATTTGCAACTACGTGCATGGAACTAGAGGGTCTTACGCACAGCAAAATTACGGGAAGACAAATATCATATGATTTCACTCATACAAGGACTTTAAGACACAGAACAGATGAATACAAGGGAAGGGAAGCACAAATAATATAAAAACAGGGAGGGGGACAAAACATAAGAGACTCTTAAATATGGAGAACAGAGGGTTATTGGAGCGGTTGTGGGAGGGGGCATGGGCTAAATGGGTAAGGGGCATTAAGGAATCTACCCGTGAAATAATTGTTGCACTATATGCTAAGTAATGAGGATGTAAATTTTAAAAAAAAATTAAAAATTTAAAAAAAAGCAAAAATGATTTTTATAGCAAACTCAGGGAAGGAGAATATGACTTCCTGGGTTGTATTATTAGAATCAAATGTCCAGTTTTCCAACATGCATACACACACACACCAACACACAATCACAAGACACACAAAGAAACTGGAATATATGGCTCCTTCAAAGGGAAAGAAGTCACCTGAAACTCTTCCTGAAAAAAAAAAGTCTCATTGGCAGATCTACTAGGTAAAGACTTTAACAACTTTTTTTTTTTTTTTTACGTTTATTTATTTTTGAGACAGAGAGAGACAAAGCATGAACGGGGGAGGGTCAGAGAGAGAGGGAGACACAGAATCTGAAGCAGGCTCCAGGCTCTGAGCTGTCAGCACAGAGCCCGACGCGGGGCCCGAACTCACGGACCGTAAGATCTTGACCTGAGCTGAAGTCGGCCGCTTAACCGACTGAGCCACCCAGGTGCCCCGGTAAAGACTTTAAAACAAGTGACTTAAAGATGTTCAAAGAGCTAAAGAAAAATATAGAGAAAGTCTGGAAATTGATGTGTGAATAAAATGAAAATATTAATAAAGAGAAAGCCTAAAAAGAAACCAAAATATCTGGAAGTGAAAGGTACAATAAATGAAAAATTAATTTGAGGAATTCAAAGGCAGGTTTGAACAGGCCAAAGAAAAAAGTGTAGATTGGGCAATGGAAATTACTGAATCTGTGGTACACAGGAAAAATAAAAGGTTGAAGAAAAGTACACAGAGCCTAAGGGGCATATGGGACACCCTGTAGAAAACAAGCATGCACACAGTGCAGGTTCCAAAAGGAGAAGACAGAGAGAAAGGGGCAAAGAGAACATCTGAAGAAATAATTGCTGAAATATCTTGTTTCATGAACATCAACACATACATCCAAAAAGCTCAACAAACTCCAAACAAAATGAACTCAAAGAAGCCCACACCAAGACCCATTTTTGCCAAATTAATAAAACCCAAAGACAAAGAAAAATCTTGAAAACAGCAAGAGAAAATTGGCACATAATATACAATGGATCCTCAATAAGACTGTCAGCATATTTCTCCTCAGAAACTTTGGACGCCAGAAAGCAGTACACAATATATTCAAAATGCTAACTGGAAAAACAGAACCCAAAAGAAGCTGTCAACCAGGATTCCTGTATCTGGCAAAACTGTCCTTCAATAGTGAAGGGGAAATTAAAACATTTTTATAAAACAAAAGTTGAGGGAGTTCATTGTTACTGGACCTGCTCTGCAAGAAATGCTCAGGGATTCAGCTGGGTGAAATGAAAGAACATTAGATAGTAATTTGGAGTTATAAATGCAATGCTCAGTAAAGGTGATACATCAGCAATTATAAAAACTAATATTACTGTAACTAGTTTATGATGCTACGTTTTGCTTTCTACATGATTTCAAAACCTAACATATTTTTTAAATTATTAGTCTAGAAGCTAGCATTAACTTTAACTTTGATTTATAACTCCATATTTTGTTTTCTACCTAATTTAAGACACTAATCCACTTAAAAGAATTGTTAGTTTATGTTTGGGGGCACAGAATGTATAAAGATGTAATTTTGCGACATCAACATCCCCAAACAATACAGATAGAGGTGGAAAGGAGCAGAGTTTTTGTATGTTGTTGAAGTTAGGTTAATATAAATTCAAATGTTATAATTTTTGAATGGTAAAAGGGATCCCCATGGTAACCACAAATAAGTTAACTACAGAACACACACAAAAGGAAATCAGATTTTTTTTTAAAGTAGGCTCCACACCCAACATGGGGCTTGAACTCAGGATCCCGAGATCAAGAGTCACATGCTCTATCAACCAAGCCAGCCAGGCACCCCAAAAGTAAATAAGAATTTAAACATTTCACTACAAAATATCAACTAAAGAGAAAAGAAGTAATGTAAGAAATAAAGGACAAAAGCCTAAAAATTATAGAAAACAAATTTTAAAATGACAGAAATAAGGTCCCTATCAGTTAGTTCTTTAAATGTAAGTGGATTTAACTCTCAAATCAAAAGACAGAGATTGGCAGAATGGATAAAAACTTATAAATAAATTATGTGCTATCTACTAGATATCCACCTTGGATCAAAAGACACAAAGCAATTAAAAGTGAAATAACGGAAAAAGTTATCTCGTGCAAATAGTATCCAAAAGAATACAATGGCCATACTCTCATCAGACAAAATAGACTTTAAACCAAAAAAGCTTATGAGACAAATGGACACATTATATATTAATAAAAGGTGCAATACATCAAGAGGATAAAATAATTACAAACAATCGTCCATCTAATAACAGACAATCAAAATATATTAAGCAAAAACAGGCAGAAGGGAGAAGTACACAGGTCTCTACAGTTATAGCTGGAGAGTTCAGTGATCCATTCTCAATAACGGATAGAAAACCAGACCAAAATCGTACAGAAAGAGCAGACTTGAACAACACAGTAACTAAGTAAACACAACAGACATATGCAGCACTCTTTACCTAACAACAATGGCATACACATTTTCTCAAAGTGCACATGGGGCATTTTCCAGCAGAAGCCACATGGCAGGTCACACATTATGTCTCAATGGATTTGAAAAGGTAGATATCATACAAAGTATCTTCTCTGACCACAATGGGTTGAAGTTAGAAATCAGTAAGAAGGAAAAATGAAAAATTCACAAATTTGTGGCAAGTAAACAACACATCTTAAACAACTAATAGTTCAAGGAAATCACAAGGGCAATTAGAAAACACATACATATAAATGAAAACAAAAACACAACCCACCAACATTTATGAAACACAGGAAAAGTAATGCTAAGGAGGAAATTAATAAAGGCAAACTCTTACATTAAAAACAAGAAAGATCTAAAATCAACAGCGTAACTTTACAACTTAAGGACCTGGAGGGAAGATAACAATCTAAGACCAAAGATAGAAGAAGGAAGAAAATAATAAAGATTATGCAAGAGATCATCAAAATAGATATTAACAAAAATACAGAAAATCAACGAAACCAAGTTGTTTGAAAAGACCAAAAGAATAGACAAAATTTTAGCTACATTGACAAAAAAAAAATAGAGAAGAAAGAAAGAAAAAGAAAAAAGAAGGAAAACCCAAAATAATAAAATCAGAAACGAAAATGGTGACATTATTGCTAAATCAACAGAACTAAAAACGACAATAAGAGTACTATGAACAAGTATATGTCAAAACATTGAATAGTCTAGGTGAAATGGACAAATTGTTAGGAAAAAAAATCTTAAGACAAAATCACAAGGAAATACAAAACCTAAAGGCATCACACTCCCTGATTTCAAACTATATTACAAAGATATAGTAATTAAAAACAATATGGTATTGGCATAGAAACAGACACAGAGATGAATGCAACAGAATAAAGAATCCAGAAATAAACCCATGCATATGCAGTAAATTAATTTATGACAGAGGAGCCAAGAATATTCAATAAGAAAGGGACAGTCTCTTCAATAAATGAGGTTGAGAATATTGGACAGCCACATGCAAATGAATTAAATGAACTATCTTATACCACACATAAAAATTAACTCAAATGGATTAAGGACTTGAACATAAGACCTGAAACTATAAAAATTCTAGAAGAAAAGATTAGCAGTAAGCTCTTTGACATTAGATGTTATGATGATTCATGATGATTTTTTTAATCTGACACTAAAATCAAAAGCAACAACAAAAATAAACAAGTAGGATGACATCAAAGTAAAAAGCTTCTGCACAGCAAAGGAAATAATCAACAAAATGAAAAGGCAACCTACCGAATGGAAGAAAATTTTTGCAAATCATGTATCTAAAAAGGGCTTAGTATCCAAAATATATAAATAACTCACAAAATTCAAGAGCAAAAACAAAACAAAACAAAACAAAACAAAACAAAAGAAAAACAAATTTAAAAAATGGGTAGAGGACCTGAATAGACATTTTCCCAAAGAAGACATACAGATGGCCAAAAGGTACATGGAAACGTACTTAACATCACTAATCATCAGGGAGATGCAAATCAAAACCACAATGAGAAATCACCTCACACCTGTCAGAATGGCCATTAACAAAAGAAAAATGATAACAAGTGTTGGCCAGGATGTGGAGAAAAAAGAACTCTCATGGACTCACTATTGGTGGGAATGTAAGCTGATGTAGCTACTATGTAACATAGTACAGGGACACATGGGTGGCTCACTCAGTTAGGCATCTGACTCTGGCTCAGGTCTTGATCTCATGGTTCTTGAGTTCGAGCCCCCTATGGGGCTCTGTGCTGACAGCTCAGAGCCTGGTGTATCCTTCAGATTCTGCGTCTCCCCCTCTCTCTGCCCTTCCCCTGCTTTCTCTCCCTCTCTTTTTCCCTCAAAAATAAATAAACATTAAAACATTTTTCAAGAAAAGAAAGTAGTATAGAGGTTCCTCAAAAATTTCAACATCACTCATCACCAGAGAAGTACAAGTCAAAACCACAATGAGATACCACCTCACACCTGTCAGAATGGCTCACGTTAACAACTCAGGCAACAATAGATGTTGGTAAGGATGCAGAGGAAGGGGGACAATTCTGCACTATTCCTGGGAATGCAAACTGGCGCAGTCACTCTAAAAAACAGTATGGAGTTTCCTCAAAAAGTTAAAAATAGAACTACCCTATGATCCAGCAATTGCACTACTAGGTATTTCTCCAAAGGATGCAAAACTGGTTATTTGAAGGGGCACATGCACTTCAATGTTTATATCAGTGATATCAACAATAGCTAAATTATGGAAAAAGCCCCAATGTCCAACTAATGAATGGATAAAGAAGATCTGATGTATGTATATATATGTATATATATGTATATGTATATATGTATATATATGTATACATATGTATACATATGTATATATATGTATATATATGTATATGTATATATACATGGATAAAGAAGATCTGATGTATGTATATATATGTATATATACATGTATATATGTATATATGTGTATATATATACACATGTATATATACATACATCAGATCTTTATCCATGTATATATGTATACATGTACATATGTATATATGTATATATGTGTATATATATACATACATCAGATCTTCTTTATCCACGTATGTATATGTGTATATGTATATATACACATATACACATATACATACACACACATACACACACAATGGAATTCTACTTGGCAATCAAAAAGAATGAAATCTTGCCATTTGCAACAATGTAGATGGACCTAGAGTATATTATACTACATGAAATAAGTCAAAGAAAGACAAGTATTACATGATTTCACTTATGTGGAATTTAAGAAACAAAACAGATGAACATAGGGGAAGGAAAGGAAAAATCAGATAAAACAGAGACAAGGCAAACCATAAGAGACTCTTAAACATAGAGAAGAAACAGACGGTTGCTGGAGAGGTGGTGGGGAGGGGGGTATGGGCTAAATGGGTGCTAGGCATTAAGGAGGACACTTGTTGGGATGAGCACTGGATGTTATATGTAAGTGATGAACCATTTGGTTCTACTCTGGAAACCAATACTACACTGTATGCTAACTAAATTGAATTCAAATAAATAAATTAAAAAAACAAACAGAACTGCCATATAATCCAGCAATATATCTTCTGGTTATTTATCCAAAGAAAATTAAAATAATAAATTGAAAAAAAATATATGCAGGTGATTGCACTGTTATTTACAATAGCCAAAATTGGATATAACCTAGTTAAGAGTCCACTGATTGATAAATGAATAAAGAAGATGTGATACATATACACAATAGAGTGCTTACTGTTCATCCATAAAGATAGAATGATATGTTGCCATTTGTGATAATACAGATGGACCTTGAAGGTGTTATGCAAAGAAAGATGGATACTTTATGATTTCTCTTATATGGAATCTAAAATATATCAGTAACCAAGCTCATAGATACAGAAATCAGATTGGTAGTTGTCACAAGCAGGAGGTGGTGAACAGAAGAAATGTGTGAACTGTTTTTGTTGTTTTTCTTTTAGCTTAAATTTAATTAAAAAAAATATAATCACTAGTAAAAATTCTTCAGATATAAAAAAGCTCTAGTTCTCACTGGAAAATTCTACCAAACATTTAAGGAAAAATAGCAATCCTTAAGCTTTTCCAAAAAAATGGAAAAGAAAGGAACCCTTCCTAATTCATTCTATGAGGCAAGCATTAACTCTGATACCAAAGCCAGATAAAATCACTACAGACCAATATCACTTGTGAACAATGAATTAAAAATCCTCGACAAAATATTGTCAAACCAAATTCGGCAGTATATTAGAAAGATTTTACACCAAGACCAAGTGCGATTTTTTCCCAGAATGCAAAGATAGTTTAACATGTGAAAATCAGCTGATGGAACGCAGCATGTTAACAGAATAAAGGGAGTAAAAACCACATGATCATCTCAACTAGTACAGAAAAAGTATTCAACAAAATTCAACACCTTTTCTTGATAAAACTACTCAACAAGCTCAAATAGAAGGAAAATATCTCAATAAGATAAAATCCATATACTCTTATAACAAAGTTTATACTCAATGTTGAAAGACTGAAAGCTTTTGCTGTAAGATCAGGAACAACACAAGGATGCCTGCTTTCATCAGTTCTACTCAACATAGTCCTGAAAGTTCTAGCTAGAGAAATTAGGTAAGTAAAAGAAATAAAGGTATCTAAATTGTAAAGGAAGAAGTAAAATTAACTCTGCTTGCAGATGATATGATCTTGTATGTAAAAACCCTAAAGTTTCCACACACAAAAATACTGTTACAGCTAATAAGTCAAATCAGCAAATTAGCAGGATACAAAAGGAAAAGATAAAAATAAGCTGCATTTCCATAAACTAACAATGAAGAATCTGAATAGGAAATTACAGAAGCAATTCCACTTACAATAGCATCAAAAAGAACAAAATACTTAGAATTAAGCATGAAATTGAAGACTTGTATGATGAAAACTACAAAATATTGTTGAAAGAAATTGAGGAAAATATAAATACACAAAAACTCATCTTATATTCATGAATTGGAAGACTTAATATTGATAAGATGTCAGGACTACTGAGCATCACCTAAAGATTCAATGTAATCCCTATCAAAATATCCAATGGTATTTTTTTTTTGCAAAAATAAAAAAAAATTCATCCTAAAATCATATGGAAACTCACGGTATCCCAAATAGTTCAAAAATCTTGAAGAAAACAAGCAAACAAACAAACAAACAAAAAAAAAAAACAAAGAAAACAAAGCTGAAAGACTCATACGTCCTGATTTCAAAACTTACTACAAAACTACAATAACCAAAACAATCTGTGTGGTCCTGGCAGAAAGGCAGACAGACATATAGACCATATAGACAGACATATAGTCCAAGTAACCAGAGGTATTCAGGTATTAAATAGGAAGACCAATAAAAAAACCAATCAAATTATTTTTGACAAGGTGGCAAAATTCAATGGGGAAATAGTCTTGACAACAAATGGTGTTGAAAAACTGGATATTCACATGCAAAAGTGTGAAACTAGATGATTTTCTAACACCATAAACAAACATCTCAAACTGGATCAAAGACCTAAATGTAAGACCTAAATGTATAAAATTCTTAGAAGAAAACATAGGGCAAAAGCTTCACAATCCTGGATTTTGAAATGATTTCTTGGATATGACTTCAAATGCATTGTCAGAAAAGAAAAATAAATAGGCAAATTGGACTTCATTAAAATTATAAACATTTTGTTCATCAAATGACAGTATCAAGTGAGTAAAAAGGTTATCCACAGAATGAGAAAAAATACTTGTGAATCATGTTTCTGATAAAGGATGAATATCCAGAATACACAGAGAACTAAAACAACAAAAGCAACAACAACAACAAACAAAAATAACAAAACAAAACAAACAAAACAACCTGATTGAAAAATGGGCAAAAATATTGAAAATACATTTCTCCAAGGAAGATACACAACTGAACAATAAGCCCATGGAAAGATGCTCAACATCACTAACCAGAGAAATACAAATCAAAACTACAATGAGATACAACCTCACACCTGTTAGGATGACTGGTGTTAAAAAATAGTAAGATAATAAAAGAAAATAACAGTTGTTGACAAGGATGTGGAGAAATTGGAGTATTTGTGCATTGTTGATATGAATGTAAAAATGGTACAGGTGCTATAGAAAACAGTATTGTGATTCTTCAAATAATTAAAGATAGAATTACCATATGACCCAGCAATTCCACTTCTAAGGATACACCAAAAAGAACTGAAAAAAAAATATCTTAAAGATATATTTGCACATCTATGTACATGTAGCATTATTCAGAAGAACTAAAACATGGAAGAAATCTAAATGTCCATCAGTAGATGGATGGGTATGAAAAATATAATATATACATACAAAGGAATATTATTCATCCTTAAAGGAAGAAAATTTGACATATGCTGCAGCTTTGATGAACCTGGAGCACATTACACTAATTGAAAAATTCCAGTCACAAAAATATAAATACTGTGTGATTTCACTTATCTGAAGTAGTTAGAGTTGTCAAAATCACAGACACAGAAAGTACACTAGTGGTAGCAAGAATCTAGGGGCAGAGAGAATGAGAAGTTATTGTTTAATGGGTATAGATTTTCAGTTTTATAAGATGACAATAAGTTTTGATACTTTGCTTTTATGGATACATGCTGGTACCAGTAATCTGTGATAAAAGTTATATGTGTGTGTGTGTGTGTGTGTGTGTGTGTGTGTGTGTATAAGTGTAAACAACACTTCAAAAAACATGAAAGAAAAGCCAAGAGAGCTGAAAGAAGAAATAGACAAACATGCAGTTTTGGGTTGGAACTTAAGCACCCCAGTCTTAACAGTTTATATTGGATTAAAAAATCAGCAAAGATATAGGAATTAACAGTATCATAAACCAAAAGGATCTAATGGATTTCCTAGAGCACTCCATCCAGCAAAGTTAGAATATATGTTCTTTTAATGTGTCCATCTAAGAGTCAGCAGGATGGCCATATTTTGGATCACAAAACAAATATTAACAACTTTAATGACAAGAGAAAAATCTTTAAAGATCTAGAAATTAAACAACAAATTTATAAATATTCCATGGTTCTAAGAGAAATCTCAAAGAAATTTAAAAATAGACTAAAGTGGATGAAAATAAAAACATAACATCAAAAGTTACTGAATACACACAAAGCAGTTCTCAGAGTGAAATTTATAGCACTAAATGCTTCCAGTAGGAAAAGACTATATATCGCAAATCAGTATCTAAGTTCCTGCCTCAAGAAAGTAGAAAAGGAGCAAAATAAATCTAAAGTAAGCAATAGAAGGTAGAAATAAGAGTAGAGGTCAATGAAATTGAAAATAGTAACTTTAGCAAAATTTAGTAAGGTAAAATCTGTTTCTTTGAAAAAAATCAACAATAATGATAAACCATTAGCAATAATGACAAAGATAGAAACACTGAAAACACACATCTCAAATGTATGGAATGAAATAGAGAATATTTAAAAAGGTCCTGCAGTCATTAAAATGATCATAAGGGTATATAATACTATGAAAAGCTTTCCACTTTCAATTCACCAAAATAAGAAATGGAATAATTTCTTGAAGACAACAACCAAACTTGGCAAAAAAGGGAAAAAAAAAAGATATGTCTAATATGATTATCTAACTTAAATTTATTTATTTTTTAAATGTTTATATTTGAAAGAGAGAGATCATGGGGGAGGGGCAGGGAGACAGGATTGGAACCTGGCTCTGAGCTGACAGCAGAGAGAGCCCCATGTGGGGTTTGAATTCACAAACCGTGAGATCAAAACCTGAACTGAAGTAGGACACTTAACCAACTGAGCCACCCAGGCATCCCAATAATTTAAATTTATAATTGAAATCTGAAAAATATCTCTATGCTGAGATGGTTACTGGAGAGTTTTGTCAAATATCAAAATTACAAGAGGAGGGAGCATTTTTCAACTCATTTTATGAATCCGGTATTAATAGACACCTCAACCAGACAAGTACAACACACACACACAAAGATAATAATAAAGAATAATATCACTCTTATATACTGAGAGGGAAAAAAAACTCAAAATAAACTAGGAAACCTAATCAAACAATGTATAAAAATAATTATATGACCCACCATGACCAAGTGGTTCCAGGTATACAAGGCTGGCTCAACATTGGAAAACTAGTCAGTGTTATCCACCATTTTCATAGGCTAAAGAAGGAAAATCACATGATCACATCAATAGATGAAAAAGAATTTGACAAAATTCAACAGCTACTCTGCAAAAACAAACAAAAACCCAAAACAACAACAGCAACAACAAAACTGAAGAACCACAGCTCACATCAGACTTAATGGTGAGAGAGTGTTTCCATTCAACACAGTAGTTTAAATGCTAGCCAGTCTAAAGCTTGGAGAGGAAGAAGTAAAACTGTCTCTGTTTGCAGACTATATAATTGTCTGTGCACGAAATCCCAAAGAATTTATGAAAAAACATCTATTACTAATAATTAGTAAAGGTACGGGATACAAGGACAAAATATGAAATTCAACTGCACTTCTGCATACCAGCATCAAATAAGCAGAAACCAAAATTTAAAAATGCAATACCATTTATGATCACCCCAAGGAAAAAGAAATATTGAGACATAAGTTTTACAAACATGGGGGGAACGTGGGTGGTGCAGTCGGTTAAATGTCTGATTCTTGATTTCGGCTCAGGTCGATCTCACGGTTTGTGGGATCAAGCCCTACATCAGGCTCCCTGCTAACAGCTCAGAGCTTGCTTGGGAGTCTTTCTCTCCCCCTCTCTCTGCCGCTACCCCAGCTGGTGCACGCGTAAACATTCCCCCTCTCTCTCAAAATAATTACACTTAAAAAATATATTTAAAAAAATGCACAGCACCTGCATAGCAAGAGTTACTTTTGTAACTGTTGATGAAATCATTCAAAGAGGACTTTGTTAAATGGGTGACATGCCATCCTTAGAGACCGGAAGATAATATGCTAGTCCAAGCTGGACTAGTCACTTAGTTAAATTAAGCAATACTCCGTCAATTGTACACTTTCCACTTTAAAAGACGGTGTCTACCCAGACAGGAGAACAAAGGTCAAACACAGAGAAAAGCATCAGTAATAACGCACAGAAAGACTTTGGATGTATTTTGACTAGCATGCTTTTTCTCGGTCTTTGCTCTGAATAAATCTCTAGGCTGCAAAATGTTTTCAATATATCCATACATCCATTTGCTAATGTCTCATTCTTGTCACTGACTGCACTGTGACAGAGAATGTTAACCTTCCCAGAGACTTTGCTAGAGCAAGGTGAATGGGAATGGTTGGGCATGGAGACTGATGTTTACATTAAATTGACTTTGCTTAATTAAGTAGAGCAGTATTAAGCCATTTATACTCTTTTTGTTAAACAAAACCATACTTGTGAAGTTCATCAATGCAAAAAGCAACTCTACTATATTCTGAATATTTTTTATGTTTATTTATTTTTGAGAAGGAGAGAGAGAAAGACAGAATGCGAGTGGGGGAGGGACAGAAAGAGAGGGAGACAGAATCAGAAGCAGGCTCCAGGCTCTGAGCTGTCAGCACAGAGACTGACCCAGGGCTCGAACTCTCGAACCGTGAGATCACAACCTGAGCCAAAGTTGGATGCTTAACCGACTGAGCCACCCAGGCACCCCTATTATATTCTAAAGTTTAAAAACACCTGACACAAGTTCAAGAGTTTCTTAAAAATGAGAAAAAAAAGATCTTTTTTTTCTGTAGGGAGTAAATAAAGCTTACTTTCAATGGGTAATTCAGCTATTTTCTAAATTTGAGACACCCATGAAATAAGCTAAAGGCAAATTTAAAAACCTGTAAGTAAGGAATAACTCATTCTTTGACCAGAATGCTAGAGAAATACTCAGAACAAAGTTTATCCTCTGATGTTGTATAGCTATACTTTTTCAGATGGCCAAAAAACATACTATTTTCAACTGCTAGTATAAATTTAAAGATTTTATAAGGCTATTTCTATTTATACAACACCAAATATTTGAGTACCTACTAAGAACCCAGTACTGTTCTATGGTTTGTAAACGCAGCAGAGAAAGAACACAGAAAATGAATAAATAGAAATGAAATGTATATGCTATGTGATGCGTTAAATGTACCAAAGAGAATTGAGACCAAATATCCACTAGTGGTTTAAAATGTGTCTATTTGTAGTTTACTTAAAAATAATGTCTTTTGACTTTTCAGAACTACACTATCATTTCAGAGAGAATGTCTCATAGTTATGACTTTAATATGACAAGCCCCAGTAAATGGGATTTGCCGTGTCATCTACTATTCATGCTTGTCACTTGAGAATTATGTATTCTCTAATAAAAAGTAATCCCTTTCAGAATTTGACACTGGAACAGAACATGTTCATGCGCAAACCCTTCATAATTGTTCACCCTGTCACATCAACCATGGTGAAGCATCTGAATAGCAGCAGAGTAATATGGTATTCTCCTTAACAATTTTAAGCTTTATGTAAAAAGGAAAAGGTAATGTCCTGTTAATTTTTACTTTATGACCACATTTTAAGCATATTCAGCCAGCCCATGGAGATATAAAGCTCAAAGAAAAATCTCTATCAAGGTCTGTGAGATCAAGGATGACATTAAAATCGGGGCTGGGGGAGTAAATGGATAAAAAGCAAACACAAAAGGTAGAACAAACTCACAAATTTACATCTCTCAGTTCAATAATCTGTAGCGTTAAAGGATACAATTGTAGGGGCGCCTGGGGGGCTCCGTTAATCGCCTGACTTCAGCTCGGCTCATGATCTTACAGCTCATGAGTTCAAGCCCCGCACTGGGGTCTGTGCTGACAGCTCAGAGCCTGAAACCTGCTTCAGATTTTGTGTCTCCCTTTCTCTCTCCCCCTCTCCTGCTCTCACTCTCTCTCAAAACTAAATAAACATTTAAAAAAATTTTTTTAAAAAGATACATTTGTAAAGATAAAGTCACCTTGAAAACGTAGGATTCAATATAGGTGATAGTGTTGAATTCTTAATTTCATCATTTTGCACTTTTGAATTCTAAACCACAGCTGCAATAATCTGCTGTTATAAAGGAACATATGTAGCAACATTTTGAAAGTTAAATCAATCCCTGAGAAGAAATTTTTAATACTTAAGTTTTCTATAGGAAATTTGCAAAAATAGCAAGACCCACATTTCTGAGAAATCATATTTTTAAATATTCAGAAGCACCAGCAAAAGAGAAATTATTTTTTATTAACATAGTTGATGTTATGATGATGTGGATATATGTCAAAATTTAAAACCAGAAAATATGAGACTTACTGGCTATAGATGAAATGAGTCTGTTATGATGATGTGGATATACGTCAAAATTTAAAACTAGAAAATATGAGACTTACTGGCTATAGATGAAATGAGTCTGTTTCTCAAAAGGGAGGTAGAAAAACTGGCTGAGTTGAGTTGAAATGTTTTGTGTTGTTTCCCTGTTTGCATGACTTACAAAGGATTTGGAAATGAGGAAGGGCATTACTGGACAGTGAGGGGAGAGGGCCTCTTTCCTGAAGAAGGAGCTAGGACCTAGGCAGTGAGGAATTTGGCCAGCTGAATCTGGAAGCAGGTGGTTAATAACTACTTGAGAAAAAGGCTGGAACTATGATCCTCAAAAGTAGCCAAATACACCATGTGTAAATTTCCTTCTTCTTTTCTTTTTTTTTTTTTAATTTTGTTTTAATGTTTATTTTTGAGGGTGGGGGGGAAAGCAGAGAGAGGGAGACACAGAATCCAAAGCAGGCTCCAGGCTCTGAGCTGTCAGCACAAAGCCCGATGAGGGGCTCAAACTCACGAACCACTAGATCATGACCTGAAGTGAAGCCAGATGCTTAACCACTGAGCGACCCATATGTCCCTTTCCTTCTTCTTTTCTTGAGCCATTAGTTAAGTCTTCCTAAATGTTTCAAGATGATTTGGGCTGTGCCGTGCAGTGCAGTTTGAGAGAAATTATATGTTCAAGCTCCCATTAGGTAGTAAAGGCAGCATCCCCTGAAGTCAGGGTCATTAGAACATTTCCTCAGCTGGAATTTCCAGGGCAGTCAGATGGCGGGAGCAGAATTAGATAGCAGTGTAATTATGAACCAGTAACCCAGGCTGGTTTAGGCCACACCAGAATGATTTGGCTTCATATGTGTGCCACAAATACCTGTATCTATCCCAGCTATCTCGATACAATAGAGCTTTAGACTGCTGAGGACCGATACAATAATGGAAAACAAAGTCCTCTTGAGCCACCACGTACTTCTCAATAACCAGTTGACTTCAGGGTCAACACTTGGAGCTGCCTCAATCTCCCTCTGGCTTTGTTACACTGCTTTCCCACCCAATGGCTCTTCACTGAGCTGCCCTGACAAGAAGCAGGGTGATGATTCTTTCATCTTATATATTTCTCTCCATAGCTTCTTTTGTCCTCCCGAGTGAGGGGTAGCCAAGTCAAGCTCTCCATCTTGCCAGTCTATAATTTCCACAACCCGCTGAATTCAACCACATAACATCTTGTTCTCCCTCTTGCTCCTCTCCTTCCTTCTGTTACCTCCTTCCCTGAGTTTCGTCCTCTTTACTTTGTTCTTATAAAACAGTGGAGGCCAGATTATAGAGGGTTTAGAATGTGTAGCTAAGATTATATGCTTTATCAATGCACAGTGAGGAATGAATTGGGTTTTTGAGAAAAAAAAATATTCCCTCTTGATCTAATTTAGGGTTGTCTTCTGCACCTTAAATATTTAGTCAACTTTTTTTTTTTTTTTTTTTTTTTCAAAATCGTTCTACATGTTTCCTCTTGGGAACTCTCTCCTCACTAGACTGGTACTTAGAGTCTAGAGCCTGTTTTATCATATCCACTCAAGAATCAATCATGGATAGGGGCACCTCGGTGGCTCAGTCGGTTAAGCGTCCGACTTCAGCTCAGGTCATGATCTCATAGTTCGTGAGGTCCAGCCCCGCATCAGGTTCTGTGCTGACAGCTCGAAGCCTGGAGCCCGCTTCGGATCCTGTGTCTCCCTCTCTCTCTCTCTCTGCCCCTCCCCTGCTCATGCTCTCTGTCTAAAAATAAATTAAAACATTTTAAAAAATTAAAAAAAATGAATCAATCATGGATTTATATCTCTAGGCCAGAGTTTTCCCTGAATTCAAACACACACAACATCCTACCATATGTTTCCTCTACACATAGTCTTCAAAATCAACATGATGGAATTGGAAGATAGCCTCTGCCCCTCCCAAACACACCCATCTTTCCACATCTCTCCATCAATGGTCCCATCATACTCCAGGATTCTAAGCCTGGGAATTGATTTCTTCCTTCATGTCCGTCCTCCACATTCAGTGGACTATTAAGTTCTTTTAAAATCTCCTCTGAATTACTTCTCAAACTTACACACACACAAAGCCTTTCCACTTCTCTTGGCCTCTGCTTGGGTTTATTCTATTCTCATTCCATGCTCAGATTTCCATAATCAAACTGATCACATGGTGTCCCATGTAAAAACCCTGATTTATCCTGTCCCTGGTGCTTGTTATCTTTCCGAATTACAAATATAGAATCTTTTATTTTTTTAATGCTTATTTATTTACTTTGAGAGAGAGGACATGGGCTGGAGAGGGGGCAGCAAGAGAGGGAGAGAGAGAATCCCAAGCAGGCTCTGCACTGTCAGTGTGCAGAGCTGGATGCGGGGCTCGAACTCACAAACAGTGAGATCATGACCTGAGCTGAAGTCAGATGTCTAACTGACTGAGCCACCCAGGCGCCCCACAAACATATAATCTTTTAGAAGTGCAAATGCTCAAGTTCAAGTTGTACGTTCTCAAAGAAATATACTAGCTAGGCTGTACTTCTGTAAGAGCTCATAAGTATCAAATGAGCTGATACACATGTAAATGCGATGTCAACTTCAAAATGCATAAGATATGTCACAAAGCGACTACAAACCACACATATTTGTTATTAAGAGGAAATTTCCTACGCATTATTGTTTAGGGAGATCACAAACTGCACATTTTGTTATTCGAGGGAATTTAATGTTATATTATTTTGTTTACATTTCATTCACCTGAATTCACCGTGAATTACTCTAGTCGGAAATACGAAATCAAAGTACAAAAGGGAAAAGAACGTCAGAGCCTTTAATGACTAGGGCAAATCTTGAGCAATCCCTATGGCTTTTAAGAAAACTGAGGTGTTTTCTCCTTGGAAAGAGGTAATTGTTTGAAAGAAATAGCATTTTCCCACTGAAATTCATCTCAGAAGTCAACAAAAGGTCACCAGTTACCATTATAATAGACATTGTTTATATCATTTCTTTCACACAAAAATTTCAGTAATAATTGAAAATCAATTTTGCTGTGGCCAAAGCTGTGTGTCAGAAATGGAATTCAATTCCGTAAGGCTCCAAGTAAGGATTAACTAGAAACAGTTGTTCCAACTCTAAGGATTAATCAATTTTTCTCAAAAGACTTGGACCATACTGCATCAGAAATCAAGTGCAATGCTCAAGAGCATGTTTTCTTTTTTATTAGAAAACCCAGCAATGCATTGTTCAATATGTCCTGCATAAATGTCAAACATGCAGCGTTTTCTGTATTCTTTTTCTGAAGTAAAATTGCTCCCAGTTGATTTATCATTTTAAGTCCATCAGGTTAAGTGCCTATTTTAGGTCATCGGGTTTATTTTTCAGTAGAAGAGGAAGCTGTAGGTGGATTCTGAAGAATGTGGTTTAATTTCTTGCTCCATCTTTCCATTGGTATTCCTGATCAAGCTAATTAAGGCCTCTGAACTGCGGTCCCCTTCCATATGTGATGGAATTCATAAGACCAGTGGGACAGAAGACATTTGAGGGCAGAATGAGAGCATGTCTGTGTAAGCATCCTAGAGACATAAGACACCACTGTCAAATAAGAAAGGTTGAGAGTCAAATAAATGTAAGCAGATGGCTTTTAGTGTCAGCGGAGCTTCAGAATAACCATGAGTTAAAATACTTACTTACTTTTAAAATTCACCTATCAAATATTGAAAATATTTTCTAGGTAAGCATAGCATAACAATAGACTAAAGACGCTCTTGCTTTTTCTTCCATCAACCAAAATCCCATTGAGATTACAGTAAAGATATTAGAAAAACATAAATCAAAAACTACAAAGAGCAGGAAAGAGCACAGCAACAGAATTTTTTGAAGGTAAAAATCAGAAGGCTAATGGGTTCCTTGCACAGAACACCAAAGAGTGCCGAACGCTCTCCTAAGCCAGCAGTTGGCAAGAACAGAAATACGACAATTTATACTGCAGCGTTCCAGCGAAGCTAAGAACTGTAGAAACTAGATAAACTGGAAGTATAGACACAGTGGGACTCAAAACAAGACTGACTTACAGGTAATCTGAAGAGTTAAGTCAAAACCACCTCCAATATATTTGTAACAAAATACAACGGAAGAAAATGAATATTTAATCAATAAGAAAAAGACAAATAACCCAGTCTAGAAATGAACCCAAGACAAGAATTTTGAAGACGAAGCTTAAATGGCCAGTAATCATATCAAAAGGCATTTCTGATCACTGGTATCAGGCAAAGACAAACTCTATTCACAACAAATCAACGTCATCCACAACCATCAAATTGGAAAGCAGTAGGTAATAAGTGTTTATGACTAAGTGGAACAACTGATTTTTACACTCTAGTAGGAACACAAATTGATAAATCACTACAGAAAATAGCCTGGCATTATTTATTAAACTAGAAGAAACCCCTATCTGACGGTTCAGCAACACTATTATCTATATCATACAGATATTATATAGACTATTATATACACCTATATACCCAATAAAAAATATAAACTCTTGCACACGTGAATCAAAACTTACCAGAATGTCTGTTTACCAGAATCATTTTTATAATAGCAAAACACTTAAGAAAAACAAAGACATGTCTGGGGGGGGGGGGAGGGCAGAAATAAAGAATAAAAAACCAAGTTGTGCAATGTCACTGCCATGGGAGGTTGGTTACATCGGTGCAGAATGCATCAACTACAGCCACATGATTCATCGTGGGTGACTTGGATATGGGCTCAGGTACTCAGTAATGGGGCAGGTGAAAAATTAAGAAACTTCTTACTTCCTTTTCTGCATTGTGTTTTGGATTCTATTAACTTTGCGAAATAGAAGTACTGTTCATGCTCCATTATCGTAGGAATGTCATCTGCTGAACATTGCTAATCACTAGTGTTCTTCTGCAATGCCCTCGGGAGTACTTCATACCCTTAAAATTATCCGGAACTCAAGGAGTAATTGTGTATGGGGGTCATAGCTATTAGTAAGCACTATATTAGGAAGTAAACTGAGGGGCGCTTGGGTGGCTCAGTCAGTTGGGCATCCGACTTTGGCTCAGGTCATGATCTCATGGTCTGTGAGTTCGAGCCCCGCCTCGAGCTCTGTGCTGGCAGCTCAGAGCCTGGAGCCTGCCTCGGGTCCTGTATCTCCCTCTCTCTGCCTCTCCCCCGCTTATGCTCTGTCCCTGTCTCTCTCAAAAATAAATAAACATTAAAAAAAAAAAAGAAACTTTAAAAAAAATTTAAAAAGAAATTAACCTGAGAGGTTTAAAAACTATCTATCATTTCAGGGGTACCTGGGTGGCTCAGTCAGTTAAGCATCCGACTTTGGCTCAGGTCGTGATCACAAGGTTTGTGGGTTCGAGTCCGACATCGGGCTCTGTGCTGGTAGCTCAGAGCCTGGAGCCTGCTTCAGATTCTGTGTCTCCCTCTGTCTCTGGCCTTCCCCTGTTTGTGCTGTCTGTCTGTCTCTCTCTCTCTCTCTCTCAAAAATAAACATTAAAAAAAATTTTAAAAATCTATCAATTTAGTTAAAAGTAATAACCAACCAATTACACATTAACTAAATATTTTCTTCCTATAAAAATAACTATTTTCCCTTCTATGGCAAAATAAATTACTGAGAAGGGTATCACCATTGTACCTTGTTTTGTGCAAATCTTCTTAATATTTACTTTATGAGACAACAGATAGATTGTCCTCTTTGCTTTGGTATCATAGCTGTTGTGATACGTTGTTTCCAGTGATTAAGATGAAATGGATATGTTTCCCCAACTCTAATGTTCTCTTGAAAGCTTGTATTTTATCATTGATAACAAATACCGTCACTTGTTTTCTTTGAAGTTAATAGACTCACTTCATTCATTTTCGAGAAAATGTCCACCCGAGTCCAGGACCTGGGTAACTATATTGCAGCTGTCAGTTCTTCTTGCAAGCAATAATGGAGATCCACGGAAAAGGTGTTCAGGCCACAAATCTCCCAGGAGTTTTTCCTTGAGATAACCGTGTCCTTTGGTCTGCTGCAGAGGGTTATATGCATGTTTCCCATTGCCTCACACAGAATATGGAAAGGATGGGTACTCAGGGGTGGAGATTAGATTCAGTCATATATTCTTCACCAATGACACTTTTAGATCTAAACTGGCATTCTTTTCTAACAGTGAGTGTGCAGCCGTGAACAATGTTGTGATCACTCTGGTTTCTTGCCACTGTCGTGCTTCATGCTAAGGTGGTTTGACTCACCAGTGTTTTGCACCACTGTGCAAATGTCAACCGGACAATAGGAATATAAAAACCTAGTATTCTTATACACATGGTTTTGACCTCTCAGACTCACTAAGCCATTCCCCTGAAATTCTGCAGAGACCGCTTTGACAAAGACTGCTGAAGTGAACTAAAACAAAAATGAGGTTATTATAATATCAAGCAGACGAGGCAAATCCATAGACCACACACCAGAAAGTAATAAATGACGTACAAGTCCAAAGTGCTCTTCCTCTTAGGGTCCCAGGAAAGCGCTCTTAGAGGAGTTAATGGTTTGCAAATTTGGAGATGTAAAGACTGATTCTCTACCCATGGAAATCAGAGGAGCCAATGTGCGGAAATGAGAGAGTCAAGGGGGTGTGAAGGGAAAGGCAGAGGCATCCATGCAACTAGCACGATGTCGTATGGCCCAATGTGCCCTGGCAGCAACTGGCTTCAGAGCATTGTGCCTGCTCAGCTTTCGTGTGGATCAAGTCAAACCATTAATTACAATGGCCGATTTCTAGTTTAGTTCCTGCTCTTTCTTATCAATTTCTAAGTATCAAAATCAGTTTTAGAGCTAAGCTCAAAACCACCGAAGCCCTTCCTTTAGGAAATGGTTAGTTATGTTTAGCCTTCATTTTTGAGATATAAAACATGAAAATCTAAGCTAAAATGTATTCAGTAGTGATAACTGGGTATATTACCCTCCCCAAAGTAATTTGTATTTAGCTGAAGAATCTCAATCCGGTAATTAGTTTAGTACATGTGTTGGTTTTTGTCCTTAGAGACATACTGAATATGAGAACATATGAAAGTGGTGAATAGACATCATGTAAATTCAGAGATTTCCCTAGTGTCTTTAATTCTAGCCTTGGATGCCACGGATCCACTGTAATCTGTCTCTGAGGGTGAGAAAAGAGCAATGGACTGCTCAATATAAGTTATCATCCTAACTTTACACCTCAAGGAACCAGAAAAAGAAAAACAAACTAAGCCCAGAGCAGAGGACAGAAAATGATAAAGATTAAAGCAGAAGTAAATGGAAACAGAGAATGGAAAGACAATAGGAATAAATCAATGAAATTAAGAGTTGGTTAAAATTAAAAAAACAAAAAAATGAGGCATCTGGGTGGCTCAGTCGGCTAAGCATCTGACTCTTGATTCCGGCTCAGGTCATGATCTCACGGTTCGTGAGTTCCAGCCCCATCTAGGGCTCTGTGCTGACAGTGCAGAACCTGCTTGGGACTCTCTCTCTCGCCTTCCCTCTCTGCCCCTCCTGTGTTCTCTGTCTCCCTCTCCCCCCCCCCACTTTCTCAAAAATTAATAAATAAACTTTAAAAAAGATTAAAGGATAAACAAAATTGACAAATATTGGATAGACTAACCAAGAAAAAAAGAGAGAAGTTGCAAATAAAATTATAAATGAGAGACATTAAAACTGAAATAAAAATACAAAAGAATCACAGAATCAGAAATACAAAAGGTCATCAGAGCTACAAAGTCCTATCATACACTAACAAATTAGATAACCTGGAAAAATGGATAAATTTCTTAGAAACATACATCTTACCAAGACGGAATTATGAAAAAATAGAAAATCTGAACATACCAATAATGACTAAGGGGCTTGAAGCTGTAATTAAAAACCTTCCAAACTAAGAAAAACCCAGGGCCAGATGGTCTCACTGGTGAATTCTATCAAACACTAAATGAATAATTAACACCAGTTCTTCACAAACTCTTCCAAAAAACTACAGAGAGAACATTCTCAAATTCATTTTCCAAATGCCAGCATTACTCTAATTCTAAAGCCAGGTAAGGGTGCTACAAGAAAAGAAAATTACAGGCCAATATCCATGCCGAATAGAAATGCAAACATTCTCAACAAATTTATAGAGAACGAAATTCAACAGCACTTAAGAAGGATCATACACCATGATTTATCCCTGGGATACAAAGATGGCTCAACATACATACTTCAGTCAATGTGATACATGGAATCATATGATCCTTTCAGGAGAGTCAAAGAAAGCATTTGATGAAATTCAACACCTTTTCACGATAAAAGCTCTCCACAAATTTGGTACAGAGGGAACATAACCTTACATTATAAAAGCAACATATGACAACCACACATCTAATATAGCCAATAGTGGGAAACTGACCGTTTTTCCCCTAAAATCAGGAACAAGACAAGGATGCCCACTCTTGCCACTTCTATTCAGTAAGTGTTCCTATCCAAAGCACTTGGGGGAAAAAGAAAAGCCATCCAAAACAGAAAGGAGGAGGTAAAACTGTCTCTTTTTGCAGGTGACATGATCTGATATATAAAGGTCCTTAAAGTTCTACAAAATAAACAAATAAATAAAAAACAACCAGAGCTAATAAATGAATCAGGCAATGTTGCAGGGCACATTTTCAACAAACCAAAATCAGTTGCATTTCTATACATTAACAACAAAGTATCTGAAAGAGAAATTAAGAACCCACTCTCATTCCCACTGGCAGCAAACAATAAAATGCTTAGGAATAAATTGAACCAAAGAACTGAAATAACAGTATTGTGAAAATTATAAGACATTGATGAAAAAAATCCAGTAAGACACAAATAAATCAAAAGATATCTATGGATCAGAAGAATCGATATTGTTAAAATGTCTGTAGTGCCCAAAGCAAGCTACATATTCAGTGCAACCCTTATCAAAATTCCAAGAGCATTTTTCACAGAAATAGAAAGAACAATCCCCAAATCCACATGGAACCACAAAAGACCCCAAATATCCAAGACAATCTTAAGAAAGAACAGCAGGCGGCATCACTTTTCCTGACTCCAAACTATGCTACAAAGCTAGTGTAATGGAAACACCATGGAGCTGGAACAAAAACAGCATCACAGACCAATGGAACAACATCGAGAGCCTAGAAACAAACCCACACATATATCATCAACCAATATTTGACAAGGCAGCCAAGACTACTAAATGGGGAAGAGAAGAGACTTTTCAATAAATGGTGATGGGAAAAGTGGGTATTCACATGCCAGAGAATGACACTGGACCCCCATCTTATACCACTCATAAACATTGACTCTAAATGGATTAAAAACTTAGATACAAAACCAGAACGCACAAAAATTCTGGAAGAAAACAGAGTACAAATATCCTTCACACTGCTCTTGACAGTATTTTTTTTTTTTTTTTTTTTTTTGTTTTAACAAAAAAAAAAAAAACCAAAAAAAAAAAAAACAAGAAGGGGGGGGGGGGGGGCTACATCAAACTCAAAAGCTTCTGCACAGCAAAAGAAACAACTAACAAAGCCAAGAGGCAACCTATGGAATGGGAGAAAGTATTTGCAAATCATATATCAGATAAAGGCTTAATATTCAAAATATATAAAGAACTCAAAAATCTCAATAGCAGAAAAGAAAAGAATCCAATTAAAAACGGGCAGAGGAAGTGAATATTTTTCCTAAGATCTACAAATGGCTAACACATACGCGAAAAGGAGGTGAACATCACTAATGATCAGGGAAATGCAAATCAAAACCACAATGAAATATCATCTCACACCTGTTGGAATGGATAGTATCCAAAAGAGATGACCCATGTTGGTGAGGATGTGGGGAAAGAGAACCCTTGTACGCTGTTGGTAAGGTCGTAAAACGCTATAACCACTGGTAAAAACCGGACAGAGGCTTCTCAAAAAAAAAA